>NC_083103.1:39705511-39895511 GCF_949774975.1 Lagenorhynchus albirostris
TTGATTAGCTTTGGTCAATTCTACCAGTTTTCCAAAGGGGATGTAACAATTTATATTGAACCATGTATGGGCATTCCAGTTGCTCCTCATCGTTACCAACACCTGGTATTGATAATCTGTTTGATTTTAATTATTTTGGTAGGAGAGTTTGTGAGTTTTTAAGTGTGAACTTTCCTGGCTCATCGCTGGTGACTTAAAATGTTAGTTTCTTTTTCTTTCTCTTTTCTCCCCATAAATCTATGAGAGGGGACTATTTTTAAGCCAAAGCCTCAACCACTTCCTTTATGCTTTTGTCTTTTCACTGTGGAAGAGAAGCGACACGTGTAATAGAATTCACCTACTCATTCTGCCACTGGAGGAAGAAAATGGAGCCTATGGGATACGGTCTGTCTTCAGGTCCTGGTAGGGCTGGATGCAAAGTGGTAGCTTCTTGGGCAGTGACTAGCCTCACCCTCCACAACCCACCCAAGCCCTGGCCTCCTCTTCCATTTCCTAGGATGTCCAGCTCCTCTGCTCGTAGGCAAGCCAGGGTGAGTGGAAGAGCCTGTGAGATGCCTGGAAATGGTATGCGAGCCTGTGCTGGCTGAGCGGGCCCTGAAGGACAGGGGCACAGGGAAGCAGTATGCCAGAGAGAGCACTGGGTGAGGAATCTAGGTTCCAACCCAACCTGGTTACCAGCACAGGGTGTGATTTTGGCCAAGTCTTTCTGCTTCTATGCCCATTTCCTCATCTATAAAATAAGAATGAATATTCCTGCTTTCTTTCAGGTGATTCTGAAGACCAGATAACATGAAAAATCTTTTCATGGCAGAGCCACACAAGTAAAGACAATTAGCTGTGTTTGGATGAATGCGTGTAGCCTGGGCATCTAATCTAATCTATTTTTCCTCCAGCTTTTTCTGTAAGTCTGTACTAAAAAGCCAGCCAGTGCTTGCATTTCTTTCATTTCCTCCCCCCCCCACCCTTTTATGTATTTTGGCTATTAACACCTTATCAGATACATGACTTGCAAATTCTTTCTCCCATTCAGTAGGCTGCCTTTTCATTTTGTTGATGATTTCCTTTGCTGTATAGAAGGTTTTCAGTTTGATGTCCCATTTGTTTATTTTTAATTTTAATTTCGATGTCCCACTTGTTTATTTTTGATTTTGTTGTCTTTGCTTTTGCTGTCAAAAAAAAAAATCACTGCCAAGACAGATGTCTAGGAGATTATGTTTCTCCCTATGTTTTCTTCTAGTAGTTTTATGGTTTCAGATCTTATATTCAAGTCTTTCCATTTTGAGTTGATTTTTGTGTATGGTATGAGATAGTGGTCCAGTTTCATTCTTTTGCATGTGGTGTCCAATTTTCCTAACACCATTATTGAAGAGACTGTCCTTTCCCCATTGTATATTCTTGGCTCATTTGTTATAAATTAATTGACCATATAGCCAAGGATTTATTTCTGGGCTCTTGATTCTGTCCCATTGATCTATGTGCCTATTTTTATGTCAATACCATACTGTTTTGATTACTATAGCTTTATAGTACAGCTTGAAATCAGGATGTTTCTTTTTGATGTTTTATTCTCTTGACCTGTAGTATGCACACTTCAGTAAGTTCAGGCAATGAACTGGCCCACTTGTAGACAACCACCTCCATTTCTGCAGAGGTCAATGGCAGCACAGACTGGTCTGCCATGGCCAAGGAAGTCCTGGCCTACACCTGGCTCAGGGGGAATTATCCTTTTTGCTCATGCTTTCGCAAGGGGCTGGGGACTGATGAAGGCAAGGCTTCGTTCTTTCAGTGTTTCCTGATTGGGCAATCTCTGAACCTTGTAGAATCTAGGAGGAAAGTCTATTTGCTTCTTAAGATGTAGCGCCCATCTAGACATGGAAGAACTTGAAGGCCAGAGGCATCATGAATGCCCATGAATCCTGGGATTAGAATATCCTTGGCTCTACTGGTTCCAAAAACAGCAGCTTTATAACTGGATTGAGAAGAATAAGGGTGGCGGGGCTTCCCTGGTGGCGCAGTGGTTGAGAGTCCGACTGCCGATGCAGGGGACACGGGTTCGTGCCCCGGTCTGGGAAGATCCCACATGTCGCGAAGCGGCTGGGCCCGTGAGACATGGCCATTGAGCCTGTGTGTCCAGGGCCTGTGCTCCACAATGGGAGAGGCCACAACAGTGAGAGGCCCGTGTACCACAAAAAAAAAAAAAAAAAGAAGAAGAAGAAGCAGCGTGGCTCACAGGCTGACTCACACAATTGTCCTGGATGTGCATTACGAAGCTCTAATGCATGTCATTGTTGCAGATTTGTATATTTATTATACTTCTCTGGCAGATGGCAGGTAGTAAAGTACCTCAATGAAGGAGTGTCTTTTTCTTTTTTTTTTTTCTTTTTGGTGGTACACGGGCCTCTCACTGTTGTGGCCTCTCCCGTTGCGGAGCACAGGCTCTGGACGCGCAGGTTCAGTGGCCATGGCTCACAGGCCTAGCCGCTCCGCGGCATGTGGGATCCTCCTGGACCGGGGCACGAACCCGTGTCCCCTGCATCGGCAGGCGGACTCTCAACCACTGCGCCACCAGGGAAGCCCAAGGAGTGTCTTTTTCTAACTTGTACAAAGCATCCTAGAGGCTGGGGTGGTGCTGATCAGATGTTGACTCCTTCTTGCATCCCCCAGATCTAGAATCCACTCCCCACCATCCCTCTAGTCTGCTGTGTGGTTGTTCTTCCTCTTAGGGCAATGCTGACCCTGGTGCACCAGGCCCGGTTGGCTGGGCCCAGATGCTTCTTGGCCAGAGCCAACTTCTGCCTGTGGGGAGAGTGGACTCAGGGTCCAAACAGCCGGAGTGAAGTTCCCAGCTACCAGATTTTCAACAACTGGTTTCTCCCAGGAAGATCTGGGGAGTGAACGCTGGATGCTAGCACTGGCTCACCCCCGCGCCCCACTTCCCAGGAACAGGACTATCTTACTCCGTGTTTTTAGAAATGTGGAGTGAGATATTCATCCCTCTGCTTGGAGCCAGGACTCCTTCCTGGACTTCTTCCCTTCAGCTGTGCAGAAAGAGCCTTGACCAGTGAGCTGAAACCTGGGTTCTAATCCCTCCAATTCTCACGCATGGACAATGCAGCTCCCCTCTCTGGGATTCAGCTTTTATATTGAGATATATATACATGACGACAGTGTAAAGTGTATAATGTCCAATCACCCCTTTCTATATTCTATTATATTCCAGGGGCCTGGTGCACTTTTTCATCCCTCCAGGTCTCAATTTATTTTCTTGTGCTATGTGTTCAAAATCCACGGCTGGCCTGGCTTCCCACCACCCCTTGGAATTCTCTCTACCCCTGCCATTACTCCTATTAGCCTCTGACCTCATGTTAATGTCTAAGGTGTGGGTAGGGCTTGGGGGTTGTGTTTGCAGCTCAGATAGCCTCTCCTCAGGTTGTGTCTTCTGCAAATTTAATTTGGACTATCCATTTTTACATTTCTTGGCACTGAATTTCTTGGCACCAGCATTTTAAGTGAAATCTTCAGATTATTTTATTCCTTTTAGAATGTGAGATCTTCAGCGCGCCGGCAATGGCAATATTTAAGCGCCAAGACTGTGTAGTTACAAAGTGTGTGCATTAGAGTGCTTGATGGGGGTGATGGGAAAAAGCTACAGAAGGGGCTAGAAGGGTGTCTCTTCTCTGTCTTAGCAAAGAGCAAGTGGAGCTATACATGCACTCAGCCCAGGAATGGCGATTAGACACCATGGAGACTGTTGAGAGGGAGGAATGCAGACTTGCAAAGTCTTTCTGCAGGAATGCCAGCTCCCTGTGAGGCACTGTATTCAGGCTGTGAATCCAGAGATGGGCAAGACTCAGAGCCACTGCCTTCATGGAATTTAAGTGGAGGTTGGGAGAAAGATAGAAACAAATAATTTTATGTTTACAACTCTGGGGTAGCAAACATCTTTATAAGCAAGAGGCAAAAATTCAAAGCCATAGAAGAAAAGATTGATACACTTGAAGACATCAAAAATGAAAAGTTCTGTGTAATAAAAGACAGAACATAAACAAAGTTAATGATAAGCAAAAGATTGGCAGAAAGTATTTGTAACATATATAACATGCAAGAGATATTCAACTGTGTTGTTTAGAGTGCCTGCAAATCAAAAGAGAGAAAAATGGGCAAAGGGTATGTATTAGTTATCTACTGCTACATAACAAATTGCCTTCATATTTAGTGACTTAAGAAATTTATGATCTCACAGTTTGTGTAGGTCCAGAATCCAGGCATGGCTTAGTTGGGTCTGCCTCCTTGAGGTCTCGAGCAAAACTGCACTCAGGGTGTCTGCTGGGGCTGCATTCAACTCAGGCTCGAGTGGGGAACGACCAGCTTCCAAGCTCACTCACAGGACTGTTAACATGATTCTGTTCCTCACAGTTGTTGGATTGAGAGCCTCAGCTACTCTCCGGCTGTTGGCGGGAAGCCACGCTCAGTTCCTTGCCATGTGGGCTTCTCCACAGGACAGCTTGAAATACGGCAGCTTGCTTCATCAGATTGAAGAAAAGCCAGAAAGAGAGAAAGAGTGCTAACAAGATGAAAGTCAAAGTCCTTTGTAACCTAACCTTGGAAGTGACAAACTGTCATCTTTGTCCTGTTCTATTCATTAGAAGCAAGCCACTAGGTCCAGCTTATCCTCAAAGGAAGGGGATTACAAGAGCATGAATACCAAGGGGTGAGGGACATTGGGAGCCAGTTAGAGGTCTGACCACCACAGGGTACCAGTGGGCAATCCACAGACAGAGAATGATCTATAAACTTATGAGAAGATGCTCAGCTTCACTAATGATGAGAAAATTGCAAATTAAAATAATAAAGAGAAATCATGTTTTACCCATCATATTGGGGAAAATTAAATACTGATGGTATCTACTTTTGGCAAGAGTTTTGGGAAATAAGTATTGTCACACACTACTGATAGAAGAGCAAAGTGACAATGAATGTAAAATTACAGATAACTTTTTACTCAGCAAGGGAACTTCTAAGAATCTACTGCAGAAAAATGCAGGTGCACAAAGATGCATGTTAAATAATGCTCATTGAAAGTGTCTGTGAAAGTGAAAAACTGGAAACCACAGCCATGCCCATTTGTAAGGATGGTTAAGTAAATTACGAGATCTTTAATCTATGGAATTTAAGCCAGAGCTAAAAACAATGAGTTAGATGGAAAGATCTACAAAACATATTTTTAAGTAAAGAAAGCAAACTGTAGAATAATTGATGTAATGACACGTAAAAACAAAACAAAAGCACACAACAAAACAAAACCATTGGGCTTCCCTGGTGGCGCAGTGGTTGGGAGTCTGCCTGCTGTTGCAGGGGACATGGGTTCGTGCCTGGGTCCGGGAGGATTCCACATACCGCGGAGCGGCTGGGCCCGTGAGCCATGGCCGCTGAGCCTGCACGTCCGGAGCCTGTGCTCCGCAACGGGAGAGGCCACAACAGTGAGAGGCCCGCGTACCGCAAAAAACAAACAAAAAAAAGAAAACCATTATTTTTCTATACACATGGATATGCATGTAGATACATATTGAGAGTATGGAAGGACACAGACCAAAGTAATGACAGAGCTCACCTCTGGGGGAAGTTAGAAGGGAGGAAGTATGGCTAGAGGGGATTTTCCCTTTATCTGTATAGTCTTAACTCTTACAATAAGAATGTGTACATGCATTATTTGTTTAATTTAAAAAAAATGGAAAAGAATGGATTTTTTTTTTTTTTTTTTGCTGTATGCAGGCCTCTCACTGTTGTGGCCTCTCCCGTTGCGAAGCACAGGCTCCAGACGCGCAGGCTCAGCGGCCATGGCTCACGGGCCCAGCCGCTCCGTGGCATGTGGGATCTTCCCGGACCGGGGCACGAACGCGTGTCCCCTGCATCGGCAGGCGGACTCTCAACCACTGCGCCACCAGGGAAGCCCCAAGAATGGATATTTTTAAAACATACAATTACCATTGGTGGCAATTGTGTTGAAAAATCCTTTCTCCTAGGAAACAAGAGCATACTGTAGCCACAATTCTTAGCCTGGACCCCGAACGATTTTGAGGGCTATAAACCAGATTAGGTTACAGAGACCTGACGCTAGAGCAGCCTCATAGTAAAAAGCAGAAAGTCTAATAGGCAAATAAAAATGGAGGGAACTCTGTGAACTTTTGGAGCTGCTCCCCCAACCTCTCTGACATTATCTCCTCAAGGCAAAATATGAGACAGTTTGGAAATTCCATATATTCTGCAGGTCTATGGGCACCTTAGCTTGGGATTGGTGGGAGCCTCCATGAATAATGGTGAGATCAGATGAGTATCTAGATGCCTTTCTGGTCTATAGTATCTGCAAGGCTATCATTTCTGGTGAACTATAGTTAATATATTTGAGTGTTTCCATACTAGTAATAAACACCTATCCATCCCCCACACCCAACACCTTTGCCTCCTCTTGGACCTGCACCTCCCCATGAGTCAACAGGAAAGAGAGACTGTCTGGCACACCAGGGGCCCCAGGACCTTTCTTGATAGGCTAGCATCAGTTCTGATTGGCTAGTGCCAAGCCACTGCAATTGTTAAATGTATATATGTTTTGGGTAATTCAGACTGTTTGATGCATGGCATGGGGTGATAAGGTTGTAAACCTATGTAGAATACTAAAGGAAGAAACAGGATTAATGGACATCATAACATCTCTTTCTTTTCCCCCTTTAGTGGTAGGTCATTATGGTAATGAGAGAAATAGAATTGGAAGGAGATTGGAGAAGTTACTGCGATATTGGGGCCTATATTTTTAAAAACATCCTCTCTGATTGACTTGGCTTAGACATGTCTGATGAGGTCTCATGCTATTAATAATGCATCCTAAGGTTGCATTATCAACAGTATGGAGCAACATAGACAGAAGGACAGTGCAACATAGGCACACATGTGGAAGCATGCATGCTCACAGAATGCTATGGGAACCCAGACAGAGGATGGATCAGGCAAGGCTTCCTGGAGGAGGTGATCCCTAGCCCACCTGCGCTTTGGAAGATAAATAAGAATTAATCAGAAGAAGAGGAGAAGGAAGGGTATTTCAGACAAAGAGAAAAGTGGCCAGAAAAAAGAGTCTTGAAAGGGTGTTTAACATGGTTGGAAAAAGGGTGTGGATCATAGGCTGGGAGGAGACTGGGTCCAGAGGCCAGGACAGGGAGGGGTAGGTGGTGGGAGTCCTTGGTGACATAACTATTGTAGGAAGAAATGCACATTGCTGGGCTTAAGTACAAGTGCCATTTCCCCACCTTTCCTACGCTGCCTACAAGCTTTTCTTTAGTCTAGATTCTTCCTCTCAAAAATCCAACTCTGTGCCTTGCCACCTCCTCCCACCCTTCGTCCAGGAAAAAAGATTGAATTTTGAACCAAAGCACTAGCACGACAGGAATCTCAGGCAGCAACTGCATTTGAGGCTTCTCTGGTAAAGATGTAACCCATGGCTTCAAAATGACTGACTTGGGATCGTACAACCTTGGTCCTTGACACCAAGGGGCAGTCAGAGTTCACCTGAGACAGATGACCAATTGTAGACTATAGAATTCTGGGTCTGGAAGGGCTTTTCTCAGGGGAGTGAGGTGGACATTCTGTTGCCATCACAAAATCAAAATCCCAGAGGCCGCCCCATCAGGCAGCCTGCAGACACCATCTTCACCTCCTCCACCCCTCCCTGTACCAATAAGGAGTCTGGAAAGGATGGAACTCATTCGGCTCTCATGAGGCCTGGGAGTTGTGATTTTTCTTTTCCAAGCAGATTCTGGTGTCGAGAATTCTGACCGATTTCACGTGCATTCGCTATTTTAACAGTTGCCTGCAAAGATACCATGGATAAGGTGTTTAAATTCCCTGAGCCTCAGATTTCTCAGCTGCAAAATGAGGAAAACAATAACCTCACAGAGCCCCTCTGTAGATACACTGGGACCATGTGTAGTAGTGACAAGCTCCTTTTGTGACATCTACCTGCAATCCTTCCTGCGGCTCCTGGGGAATAGGGTCATTTTTGCAGGAAGCCCATACTTTTGATCTTGGACAAACATTTTGATGGAGTTTTGGATCATGTAAAGGGGACACCCAGCTCCTGTTCCCAAATGGTAAAGTTGAGAAAACGAGAAGAGAAACTGCTTTGTACCGGGAATGCTTCTCAGTGGATAATTTTCTGGATGGTGCCAACATGCGGGCTGCTTGACGTGGGGAAAATGGTTTGTTTTATTTATTTGTTTCTCCTTCTTACTGGTCCAGGGATAAAGCTGAGGTGCCCAAATGGAGAAGCACTCCAGAAAATGACTTGAATAATGATGGCAAGACTGATGAGGAGACTGGAGGTGGAGAATTTTTCCTCCCCTCTTTATTAGTCTGAAAAGTTTTGAAAGGATAGAAGCACATGGTCAAAGGCACTCCCTGGTAGGGGGATGCCTGCAATATGGTGGCAGGTGGAGAAGGGGCGGCCTAAAGAAGGGAGGTCAGAGAGGTTCTCCATGGAGACACACCTGGTGGTCTTCAGGAGCCGTGATGCCCTGAATTCAGCTGAGGTGTTTTTTTCCTTTTTTCATGTTTTGTCTTCTGATTATTCTCAAATCCTCACCAACATTATGCTAATTGTTCAGTCCTTCCTGGTCTTACCAAGTGCTTGAAAATTACATCAGAGCCAATGTTTATACTTGGGGCAAAGGGCTGCGGGGAGAGCGCAGCTGTAGCAGTGTGAGGTGGGAGTGGAAGAATGGCTGGGGCGACCCTCACCCGCACAAGTGGCCCTTCAGGAGTACCTCAGCTTGGGAACCTGCTGGAAGGACAGGCTTTCTGGAGTCGCCCAGGAACGGAGCTTGAACTCTGGAGCTGGGAGTTGTTTCTGTTTTGCAGAGCTAATTGGTCACCTCCTCCCCACTCTGGACTCTGAGAAATAGACACAAGGGTCAAGGTGCAGGGTCAGCAGTCCTGCTGACGAGGCAGCTGCCACCGGAATGAGAGTCTCATTCTGCCCTTTAGTCCAGCTGTCAGCTGCCTGAGGGGAGAACTGGGTCTGCAAGTCACCCTGGGCTGCTGGCATGGAGGATCACAGTGCCCTCACCTGACAACAGGAGGGATCAACAGACCTAACTAGTGAAGCCACCCATCACCTCCTCCTATTACAAAGGGACGGACCAAGGGAAGACACATTCCTGCCAGTCTGCCCATCAGACAAACCAGCCAGCCTAAGAGGGAGCCTAGGAGAGGGTGAAGCAAAGGGCAAAAGATTTCTTCCTAACACGGAGGAGAGAGAGAATGGTTTCCCCGTGTGTATTAAGATTAAAATGATCCTTGAAGGAAGGAGAACCTGGAGACCTATACTTACAATGGTAAGTTATGAGAGGCAGCTAAGGGACGGGTTAAAAGCACACACACAGGAATCATCCTGGCTCTGCTGCTTGCTAGCTGTGTGGCCTTGGGCATGTTACTTCACGTCTCTGGAACTAATGTTCTCATCTATAAAATGGGGTTTGATAATAACGTCAACTTCATTTTTTGTTGGATCGAATCTGCGTTGTTATAAGGATTAACTGAGTTAATATGTGTAAAGCTACCAGTTCAGCGTTAACTTATTGCTTTTATTCTTACGAATGCCTATGTGCTCAACCCAGTCCCTGGCACACAGCTGGCAGCGGTAAATGGTGGTTGAATCCACTATTTTATCTTTGAGGTGAAAATCATCACTAGATATCCTAACAGTGAGAGGGAGTGGTCAGTGGGAAGAGCCATGGTTCTGGGCATGGTCTACTTTTCAGAGAAAATATAACATTGTTCCAATAATAGCATTTGGAGAGAAATTCCTTTCCCAAGTGGGGCCAGTGATTTACTCTCCAACTGTGAGTATAGATCGTTGCTAATGCAGTGTATGTGACCCTAGCTCTTCTAAACTTTTAGTGTCTCCGGGTTTTAGCAATCCCTGGCCTCTCCTAAAATTCTGGAAAGTGGGCCTGTCTCTCCTGCCCCCGCTTCCAGCTCCTCCCTGCAGCCCTCTAAGGAAATGGCAGCCCCTGGGTAGAAACTGTGAGCTCTCAGAGCCCTAGCCAACGAGTGGCTGGACTCAGCTTGCCTGCTTCCTTACGGAGCGCAGGACGAGGCAAGAGGCCAAGGCGATTTCCTCTCTTTTACTGCATCGTAAAAAAGCATCTCATTCTGCACGTGACACCTCTTGGGTGCTCATGCCCAGGCCGTGATTAGCAGATACTCATAAAGGCCTGTGGTCCAGCTGCCAAGACCCACCTGTCGGAGAAAGTGAGGCCTGCGACAGAGACCCCTTCCCACAGCCTCGAAGGCTTGTTCTGTTGAAGTCACCCCTTTTCCATCTGGGGAGAATCCAGGCCCCCCTGCTCCCTGCTGGCTTGGCTTCCTAGCCGCCTTTTCACCTTCTCAAAGGTGCCCCCCAACCCCACAGACTCTGCCCCCCAACCCCACAGACTCTACCAAAAAAAGAGATCTCATTCTCTGACTGAATCACAGAAGTATTGAGCTGGGAACTTCGGAAATTGTCCAGTAGTAAAAACTTTTCATGTTATTTATGGGGAAAATGAGGCTCAGAGACATCAAGCGACTTCCCCAGGGTCACACCAGAGAGGAATGGTAGAGGAGGAACTAGAATCTAGATCTCCTGACCCTCAGCTGAGGGATCCGTTGTCTGCACTCCCACCAACCGTCACTCAGACCTCCTTCTTGACTGAGTGTTTCTTGTGTCAGAGCCAGCCAAGAAATACCTGCTGAGAGGGGCCGTGAGTTCCCAGACTGGCCCTGGAGCATCTCAGGTAATCACCGGACCTGTCGTTTGCCTGTTCAGTTCTGCAGGGGCACCCAGGAGGGGACGAGGGGATGCATTACTGCAGTCATCAGCAGAGCCCCCCGTGTGCTCTTGACAAGCAGCCGACTTGTGATCACGGGGGCCGCCGGACACGGCCTCTGTGGGTGACCAGCACAGGCCACTCCTCTTCCAGCCTGGAGAGAGCACAGGGTAAAGGGAATGGCATGACGTGGGTTCGGGCGTGGGACAGGCCACTTTCTAGCTGCGTGACATTTGGCTGTACAATTCTCTCTGAGACACATTTTAAAAATAAGAGTAAAAATTGCTGGTATCATAGGCTGTTGTGAGGATTAAGAAGGGGATTCTTCATAGATATGCCTAGCATGGGGCCTGACTCATGGTAAGTACTCAGTACGCAGTTATTACCATTATTATGATCCCTCCTACTTGTACAAAATCAGACAAATCACAGCCTATCTGAGCCTCAAATTTTTCATCTAAGTGAGATTATTCCTCCCCCAAAAGTTGGTGGAGAAGCACTCAGTGGGTTCTCCAGTCGGCACTGGTTTCCTTCCTTCCATGTAGCAAGTGTCTTGTAGACAGAAGGAAGTGCAAGTCAGCTGAACGTTGAAGCTCAAGCTCTGTTATTCCCACCATGGGTGCTAAATATCTGTATCTACATCTATATCTATATCCGTATCTATGTCTCTGTCTCTATAGCTATTTCTAGATGACATATATGCCGCCAGTCTTTCCCTTTTTAAAACAAAACGAACCATTCAATTGTATTTGAAAAAAGCTACAAGCTTTTTATAAACCTCATAATAGAGTTTAAAGATAAAAGTAGTAAAATAACTCCACATACTACTGCTCAGAAATAACCCTTGTTGAGAATGAACATCATCTGTTATCTTTGTATTTGTGTACATAGACAGAGAAACAGATATCTAAAAACACTTTAATAAAAATGGGATAATTCTAAATACTGTTTTAAAATCTGAAGTACTACCTTTAACTTACCTGGAATTAACAGAAGAAAATATGCCAGGGTCAAACTACAGATTATTGAATACATGCTTCTCCACTGTAGGATAGTATTTCATGAAAAATCCTTTTAAGGTTGATCAAAGTGATTACGAATACATCAAGAGGGGGCAGCCACTGTTTCTTTTTAAACTACATGTTTTAATTTTAAGTATCAATTGTGTCTGGGCTATGAAAGGTTAGGACATTAGTACTCTCACATCTCTTCCAGCGCCCCTCCCCACACAATTTGAATTTTGTTAGCGACATAATTTGTTTTACATTTTTCAGAGGTACAGCTCCGACTATCAGCTCTGCTAACTAGAACGGTTCCCACATTTCATGCAGCTATTCAATCCCAGCTCTCCTGACTGACTTACCTTCTATGGGGTGGGGACAGATAATAAAGAACAAAAGAGTAAAACATATGGTATATTAAAAAGTGATGTGTGCTATAGAATAAAAGCAACAAGTAAAGCGGGGGAAAGGAGATGCAGCATGCTGGGGTGCGGTGGAGCACATCCCACCAGAGTCAATAAGGCAGTCTGGGCAGGCTTCATTGAGAGGCAGTACTTAATATTAGTATACATATTAAATAGATTTATTGCCTACCACTAGTGCCCCCTCAGGGTGTTTCAGTCCCTAAGCTCCTTTTTCCCCCTTCTTTGTTTCTTAATTGGCAGAATGTCACTGTCACACAGTTTTGTTCAAGAAGGGCTCGTGGGTGCTGTATTCCTGGGTTTTTCAGGTTTGAGAAAGTCTGTTTCTTTTATATTTAACAACGTTCTTGTGTGGCTACAACATCCTGGGGTTCACTTTCTTTCTCTTAGATCATCGTGAACACTGTATTTTGGCATTAAATGTTGCTGTGGAGAAGGCTGAGGCGAGCTTGATTTTAACCCCTTGTAATGATTTGCTTGTCCGGACTGAATGAAGTGTCCTTATCTAACTAGTATAGCTCTATCTTGAGCTGTCAGTATTAAATTTTCCAAGAACATGGTATGTCTTTCAATTTGCATATTCAATTCTTTCCTTTTTTTAGATAACTTTAAAAAGTGTTACCTTTGGGTTGGATATTTCTTATTTTTTATTTATTAGACTTTAAAAAAATCTATTAGCTTCTCTGTACTTGTTTCAAATATCTTTGTTTTAATCTGCATTTGCCGTGATTATCTCAAAGTCTCCTCCATATATTTTCAGTGGAATATACCTGTTCCTTGCTCTAATTTTTGTATTAGCTCTATAATGATGTGGTTTGTGTCCTCAATTTGTTTCCTTAGATCCTCAATCTCCCGTTTTGTTTTTAATCTCATTATCTTGTCTTTCAGCCCGACTGGCTCCTGCATTTATCTTCTTATTAAGATGTCCTGTAGCATGAAAGAACTGTGAAGAATTTTCTTTTGTTTCTTTACTATTTTTTTCTCCTAGGTTGGTTCTTTGCATCTCTCTCTCCCTCCCTTCTTTCCTTTTCCTTCCTTTCTTCCTTCCCTCTCCTGCCTCACTTTCTTTCTTCTTTCAATAACATGTCTGCATAGTTCTTTCATAAATAAGAGAGGAATTTTTATGATGCTATTTCAACTCCCCAACATCACATTTGTAGAAGCTCATTATAAAGTGTCTGATTCCGTTTCTCTGCCTTAGAAAGTACCATCCGGGGAATACATTTGAATCTATCTCTCTGAAAGAGGCTGTTTCCCTGTCCAGTATAGTGAACTGAGACTTAGATCGGGAACTCCATGGGGCATCCTGACTGGCTGGAAGGCTTGGACATAGACAGTGGGGGAAATGCTAGGGCTACACTACAGGAGCGCAAAGAAACTGACCTGAGGGAACCAGGAATCCAATTTGTAGTATCCAAACTGAAAACTTAGGATCAGTATCTACAGAGGCTGAGAGATACAAACTGGTGTTTCGTCCAGGCTCTGCAACTTACTGGTTTTTATAATGTTTTTTTTTTTTTTTAAGAAAATGTTGGGGGGTAGGAGTTTATTAATTTATTTATTTTATTTTTGCTGTGTTGGGTCTTCGTTTCTGTGCGTGGGCTTTCTCTAGTTGTGGCAAGCGGGGGCCACTCTTCATCGCGGTGTGCGGGCCTCTCACTGTCGCGGCCTCTCTTGTTGCGGAGCACAGGCTCCAGACGTGCAGGCTCAGTAGTTGTGGCTCACGGGCCTAGTTGCTCCGCGGCATGTGGGATCCTCCCAGACCAGGGCTCGAACCCCTGTCCCCTGCATTGGCAGGCAGATTCTCAACCACTGCGCCACCACGGAAGTTTTATAATCTTGATCCTCTGTTTTTTCATCTGTACAAGGGGGTTGACAATGGTAGCTCGCTCGCAGAATTGTTGTAAGGATCAGATGAGGCAATGAAAGCAATAATGGCCTCAGTGCTGACAGCTTTAATAAATGCTAGTGTTTTCTATCATTATAATTAATGGTACACAGAGCTCTGACAGGCATTGATATCAGAGAATGTCTAATCAGAAGGTAGCGCTGAGCAGCAGAAATATATGTTAAAAGTGACACAAAGTTAGTTTGGTGCCAGCCACAGTATTTAAGGCTGTTGGTTAATCATTCACTATAGGACCCCATACTGTGACTGGGAGACCAGGGAGCTCAAACTCCCACCTCCATGGTGCCGGTGAGAGGTCAGAGAAAAGGAGGCACCTATGAGAGCTAGATAGAGTGACTTGCCGTGGTGTAGTGGTTTTCAAAATGTGGTCCCCAGACCAGTGGCATCATCACCTAGGAATCTGTTAGAAATACAGATTCTCAGGCCCCATTCCACACCTACTGAATCAGAAACTCAGGAATTGAGATCAGGACATTTATGCTTTAATAAGCCCCCCAAGTGATTCTGACGTCGTTTTAAGTTTGAGAAGCATTCTGCCTTCTCTTATTGGGCTGCTGTTTGGGGAATTGAGTGGCCAGGATGGGAAGGCAGTAACCCTGGAGTACCTTGGCCAACATCTTGGAAACGTGAAGTAGGCTGTGACATCGTAGGCAGAATTAGACTGAGTTGTGCTTGTTACTAGTAAAAAAACGTTTTAATAGGCATACAGTCAACCTGTATATTTATTCTTCTAAATATACGTCTTATCTGTATCATCTGCATAGATGAGGATACTACTCTGCTTACCTAATTTTTTAGTGAACTATAACTTTGATTATAAAATGATAAAATATAGAAAAACACTTGACTCCCATAGTTAAGGTAAAAATCTGGAGCTTAACCTGAAACCAGAGTACCATTTGCCACCTGGTGGCAGTCTACCCTACTGACAGGTTTCCACAGCAATAACTACAGAGATCTCAGAGATATAGGAATTGGGGGGGCATCTTGGGTCTGAAGAAATTAGGGGAAGGTTTCCCCTCCTGTCAGATCACTGTGGTTCCCTCTCAGAGAAGTGGGTTGGGGTGGGGGTGGGGAGATGTTAGACTCAAACAGAACTGGGTTAGAACAACCTTTGGAAAGGCACTGAACGTCTCTGAGCCTCAGTCTCCTCATTTTGAAATGCAGATGATAGTATAATAATGCTTCCAACTCCAGATTATTGTGGGGGTCAAATGAGGGAATTGGTTGGAAACAGCTGGACGTGTTTGGAAAACTGTTAAGAGCTGCCCAGATGTGAGTTGTTTATTATTTAGGTTTGAAACTTGGTCTTTGATTGTGGAATGTAATGTACTCTGTTGGAAGAATTCTAGATATTAGCAAGCAGGTGGAGAAGGTATTTGGTGTTTGGGTTTGTCTTGAAAATTTTTTTTTAAAAAAAGGACCTGGGGAGGGATAGTCTGCCCTGCGATTACCCCAACTCTAATTTAGGAAGGAAAGAGGCATGACCAACTCTATGCTCTGCTGAGAGTGATGGGCAAGAAGACCAAGAATCTTGGCTGTGAGCCATTCTACTGCTTCTTGTCCCTGTGCTGTCTCAACTCGGGGGGAAAGAAGGATGGGGAGAAGGGGAGGAGACCGGATGGGAGTTTGAGGAGACCGGATGGGAGTTTAAAGAGACAAAGGTGGGAATGAGAAAAAGCAGGCGGGCGGGGGGGGGGTGGTGGGAAGAGAGAGAGAGAGAGAGAGAGAGAGAGGAGGGCAAGACAGAGGGCAGGAAGGGAGTTAGTAGCAGAGAGGATCAGAGAGAAGAAAGAGAACTTGGAGGAAAGCAGGTTAAAAGAAGGCTCAGATAGAGGGAAGAGGGAAGAGCATGTGCCTGGCGATGTGACCTTAGTTGGTTCTAGGCCTTTCCAACTGGCAGCGCTTTCTGTGAGTCTGCTTTTGCAACTGAAACTCTTCTTTCTTCAGGGACCCTGTGCTTTTGTACCCGCAAAGTGGCTGGATTCAATGTGCTCAGTGAAAGAGAAGAGTCATACATCGCTGGAAAAAGAGACCAGATGTCTTTGAAATCATCTAAATTGTCTCTATTTTTAAAAAAATTTACTCTTTCCATTGCTGCCAGATCTGAAAGTCCAATTTGCCAGGATAATATATCCAGTGTGGATAAAGATTTCCAAACTTGAAGCGTTTGTCACTTAGCAACCCGGAGGTGTGAAGGGCTCACTTGGGCTCAGCCATTGAACCTTTCGGGGGATGAAGCTGCCCCCAGCTGTGGGGGACAGGCTGGCAAGGAAGGCGGCCTCCCTCAGGCCCTGGGCCCACTGGCCCTCCCCTTCCAGATTTCTTCCCAGGTACATGAGGCTAATAAAATATAAACAGAGGAAGAAAGGGAAGCAGGGAGAGAAGTAGAGAGAAAGGCAGCCACCTAAAGCCCAAAGTCCCAGGGATGGAAGGAGTTGAAAAGAAAAACACCAGTTGTGCCTATGACCTGATCCTTGGTCTACAGCACACATCCAGATAACTACTTCTCAAGTGGTGTGGAACAAGAAGAGTTTTGTTCTTTCACAAAGGCTTTTTTAATATTAACTTTTTAAAAACCATGCACAGTATCATTATTGCTATTTTCCCTGCTGTTGAGGAAGAATGCTTTCAGTCCCTGCGTGGTGGGTTGAGCACTTCTCTCCTCACAGACCCAGGACTCAATCAAAAGTTTGAGGTCTCAAGTTCCAATGGAGACTTGTCTCGCCACTCAACTAGGTCCTGCCGGGGACTGCGAAAAGGAGAGGTGGACATTATAGATGTTCCCTCATTCCCACTCCTTCTCTTGGGAAGTACTCTGACTGTGGGTCCAGTTTCCACCTTCCTGCCTCTGCACGGTTCCTGCACTGGCACCAAAGGTGACTCTACACCTAGGGCTGTGGTCCAGACCTAAGCTAGCATGTACAGTCCCACCTCTGGCCATAGTTATTGGTTCAGGGACAGGCCTATAAGTTCCTGCTGGCTATTGAGCTACAAGAGGAGGAATTTGCTAAGGATTCCTAGGAGCGCTCTTCCTCACACATCTGGGAGAAATTTCTGGGTGTGGTCCTTTTTTGTTCTCTCTGGATGCTTACACCCATCCTGGGGACCATGAGAGGGAGACAGTCTTAGGGTAAAGCTGAATCTATGAAGGGCAGGGTGAAGAGAGAGGAAACAAATGAACAAATTCTTGGTTAGGCCACTGAATCAAACTGCTCCTAAAGCCCAGATTCTTCTTGAATCTCCAGTTATATAAACCAATAATTTTCCTTTATTGTATAAGCCAGTTTGAATTGGGTTTTCTGTTACTTAGAAGCAAACATTCCCTATTGATACAGTAACATTTATTGAGCACCTACTTTATGCCTGACACTCCATGAAATGCTTCTATGTGTATTAGTCTCACCTAATCCCCATGGTAACCTGGCAGAGAAGGCATAACGTCTCCATTTTTCAGTTGAGGAGAACTCCAACTGAGGAGAACTTTTAATACTGAAGTGGTTTGTGGCAGGGCTGGAGTTTTAACCAGCAGTCTGACTGCAGAGCTCAGGCCTGCCCCCAGGCTCAGATTCTCAGCTGGCAGCAGAGGACATCTGCTCTGAGCAGAGGTGGCAGGGAAAGCTGAGGGTGAGGGCAAGTCTGAGCTGTCAGGATTGACAAAGGCCAAGACGAGGGCCTTAAGTAGAATCTGCAGTGGGTTCAGATGAGCTGGATTGTTCCGGGTCCTCATGTGGCACACCATCTTCAGACACCACATGCCCCCCCCCCATGTGCAGGCCACAGCTTGCTTTAAATGTCAGCTTTCTGGACACCATGAGGAATAACAACTTAATGACAACTACTCATCCCTATAAACATATGAAAAGGCTTGTGAAATTTTATTTTACTTAACTCATGTTTCCTAAATTAATGTCTTCCTTTCAATCTCCCTTTTCCAAGTCAAGACAAATTAGCAAAACCCTGGAATGACAAGACCATTGGGACATGACAATGCTCGTTAACCTTCACAAACTATTTTCTCTGTGACAGGCACTCTTCCAAGTGCTTTCCATATGTTTCGTGTATGTTACGAGGCAGTGTGTTGTCCACCCCCCTTCATCGCAAATGTGGACATGGTGGCTCAGAGAGGTTAAATAGCTTGGCCAAGGTCACACAGCTGGATCCTGTGCTCTCAACCCCTATGTTATATTGCCTTTTCATATGGACAGAATGAACAAAACCTCCTGCCAAGGTTCTTGGCAAACAGGACATAAGAGATCTAGTGATAGATTGGGCATGCCTGACTCTAAGTACCAGAATAACACCATTCAGTATGGAAATGAACTGGGTGTGGCTTTGAAGTTGTGAGACTGATTTTTTAAAAACACAATACATCTTATAATTCATATTACTGCCATACTATTAAAAGTTATCCTCCCTCCCCATACCCTCACTTTTGAAAGAAAGAAAACCAGAAAAAGACTATATAAAAATCTTGAAAAAGAAAATGATGAGAAGAGACTAGCACTGCCAGACATTAAATATACTACAGAGCAGTAATAATTAAAGCCGTGTGGCCTGTGAATGAAAATAAGCAAGTAGATCAGTGCAAAATAACAGAAAGCTCCTCAGTCCTATTATTTGGTGTATAATAGAAGTAGTATTTCATGTGTGAAGGCTGGGCAAAATGTGGTACCTAGAAACATATTAATTTGGACTCTCTCCTCTTAACATATACCACATTAAATTCTAGAGAAGTTAAAAATAAAATATAGGGCTTCCCTGGTGGCGCAGTGGTTGAGAGTCCGCCTGCCGATGCAGGGGACATGGGTTCGTGCCCCGGTCCGGGAGGATCCCACATGCCGCGGAGCGGCTGGGCCCGTGAGCCATGGCCGCTGAGCCTGCGCGTCCGGAGCCTGTGCTCCGCAACGGGAGAGGCCACAACAGTGAGAGCCCCGCGTACCGCAAAAAAAAAAAAAAAAAAAAAAAAAAAAAAAAAAATATATATATATATATATATATATATATAAATATAAACTAAGGCCACAAAATATGGGAAAATTTAGGATATGGTTAGGGAAGTCTTTCCTAAATATTGCATCAACAGCAGAAACTATTAGCAAGTTTATAGATTTCACAATATGAAACAAATATTTCTCTATAGCAAATATACCATAGAATATATGAAAGACAAAAGGTTCATAGCCTTAGTATATAAAAAGCTCATAAAATCAGTAAGATAAAATGGTGAACATAGCAATATAAAAAAAACGTCAGGCCATTTTCATCAGTTGTTAATGGAAGTATGCTAGCTTTGAAATTAAGCTAGCTTTCTGAAGAGAGAATAGGTTAAATAAATGACATCTCTCCATTCAAAGAACATTTAACAGTGATTAATAAGGATGGTATAGATGTATATTGCTGGCATCAAAACATGTTGTTGATCTGTTGTTAAGTGGAAAAAGGAAGTTACAAGTATGTATCAAAATATGATCATATTTGTGTATAGATGTAACCTTCTTCCTCTAAGTATAAAAATGCTTGGCAAGGAATTTACCTAAAAGTAAATATATTTGGTGTGTGTGTGTATGTGTGTGTGTGTAATTCTATGTTTTCCAATATCTTCTAAAATAAATATGTATTTCTATGTAATAAATTTAAATACATTACAAATCATTTTGTATGTATCAAATATTACATGATAAAAAACAAACAAAAACTGAAGATGTGCCTATAAACAACAAGACCATTTTTCCCTTTTTCTGGCCTGAGTGACTTTGGAATTGGCCCATTAGGTTGCAAGGAAGAGCATGAGCTTGGAAAGCCCACTGACCTGGGTTAAAATCTCAGTTATTACATACCAGGTGTAAGATTATAGGCACACTGCTTAACCTCCCTGAGACTCAGTGTTCTCACCCACAAAATGACAGTAATATTTACCTTACATGATTATTATGTGGAATGCATTAA
This sequence comes from Lagenorhynchus albirostris, assembly GCF_949774975.1. NCBI lineage: Eukaryota > Metazoa > Chordata > Mammalia > Artiodactyla > Delphinidae > Lagenorhynchus > Lagenorhynchus albirostris. The sequence goes on from NC_083103.1 coordinate 39,725,649, forward strand.
AATGATAAAACTTCTAGCTCAATGACTGGCACATAGATGAGTCTTAATAGATTGCAACAAATATTATCATCCTTTGATACTCAGCTCCAATGCCTCTCTGGATGTCTTCACCAGCTACCCCAGACAGTTCATTCTTTACTGAGTGTTTTCTTATGGCTCTTTATGGACACCTGCTATTGCTCACTCTGCTTTGACCCATTAGATGTGAGCTCTTGGAAGTCAGGAATCAAGTGAGCTTACCTCTGGGTCCTAAGTACCTAGGTCAGTGCTTGGAACATAGTGGGGCCACATGAAATAATTGTTGAATGAATAATAGAATAAATGAATAACAATTATGATCAAGGGCAGCAAAGTTATAAGTAATCATTTCCCTAAGGGAGTAACTTTGGAGACTTACACTTACTGGTATGCATAAAAAACTACATGAATATTATTTTGGAATCTCAGTTCATAAAGTAATTTGATTATAAGATTTCATAAGGAAATGGGATTATGTAATAGATATGATATAATATATAACAATAGTGATTGCAAATATTTAACACTTAACTGTGTACCTGGCAATATGCTAGGCACTATATATATAATATTTAAATAATGTATACTACTTATATAGTATATGTAATATTTATATAATATGCACTACTTATATAGTATATGTAATATTTATATAATGTATACTACTTATATAGTATATGTAATATTTATAAAATGTATACTAATATATGTAATATTTATATAATATATACTACTTATATAGTATATGTAATATTTACATAATATATACTACTTGTATGTGTAATATTTATATAATATATACTACTTGTATATGTAATATTTATATACTATATACTACTTATATAGTATATGTAATATTTATATAATATATACTACTTATATAGTATATATTATATATATGTATAAAATTTCATTTATTACTTTCAAAAGATACACAGTGAAGGAAACTGATGACTAGAGAGTATAAGTCACTTGCCTCCAGTAGCTAGAAGTGGCAGAACCAGGATTTGAACCCGAGTCTTTCTGGCTGATTCAGGATCCTATGCTCTTAACCATGACCCTCTCCAGATGACATTTTAATGGCTTCACTGAGAAGAGTGATGAAGGTTCTGTAGCAGCTGGCCCAATGGGCCTCAACAGCACTCTGGAGAAGCCTACAGTGGTGGAAAATGAGGAAGAGGAAATGGGTTATGCTAAGAAGAGATAGGAGGCAAGAATGATGGCAGGGAGGAGGCGGGAAATGATGGGGAGAAACAAGACAGGATGCTAGATTGAGTGGAAAAAGTCTCCACTGACTGCTGTGGCCTGCCATGTTGGGAGGCAGCATTTTTATTATTTGGGCAAAATTGAGAAGCAGGTGATACTTACTGCATAATCAAAGCAGAGATGAAAGGTATGTAAATGGATTTTGTTTCGTTTTACAGTTTAAAAAAATCAACCTTCATTGAAATAAATATATTGACTTGTTTTTTAAAAATTTTTATTTTTAACATCTTTATTGGAGTGTAATTGCTTTACAATGGTGTGTTAGTTTCTGCTGTATAACAAAGTGAATCAGCTATATGTATACATATATCCCCATATCCCCTCCCTCTTGATTTGTTGTGTTGAATTAAAGCAAATTGATTGCCCAGGAAAATCTTGGCAGGAGGAAGAGGTCTTTTACCTCCTGTCCCCACCAGCCCTAACCTTCCCCCCACCCCATAAGCCTTTTCGGTGTTCTATTTCTGCTAATCCTTGCTAAGAAGTAACTGGTGAGCAAGAGGTTAGCTGAAGGGGTCTCAAGGTGTGACCTTTCCCAGGGGCATTTGCATGTTAATAGAGGATATTGGGAACCCAGGAATAGCTTCCAGGTCTCAAATGAAATAAGTCCTGAAGGTGGAGGAGAGGGGTGGCTCGGACGCCCAGGGGCCCTGCTGTGTAGGCCACATCGATTTGGCCTGAGTGGATGGCCGCTGGTCTGGGCTTCCCTCCAGCTGCTTTTACAAGGAAATGGTTTGGAGAAGAACAAAGCCATTGTGTTTATTCTCCCGCGAGTTCTCCACTGCCAGGGCTGTGTGCTTGGTGCCCAGCTCGGAGAATCTGGACCCAGGAGGCTTTCCTTAATGGTAATTCACTGAATGACTGAAGAACCACTTCCCCACTCCCCACACCACACACACACACCTTGAGCCCTGTCGCGCGTGAGCCCCTTAGGCCCGAAAGCCAAGACCTAAGACCCAAGTCCCGGGCAACTTCTTTCTAGCGATAAGAACATTGCCAAGAAGAAATTTCTACCATTTGCATTTTATTATTTTCCTGCCTTATAACTAGAAAACCTCAAAACTTGTGCTGAATTGCATGACCTCACTGACCATGTTTCATGTTCGTCGTTGAACTGTGGTTAAAGCAATCTCCTTCTTAAGTACGGCCCAACTGCAGAAAAGGAAATTCCTACATGGACACGATCTCATGCACACGCAGACTTCAGGGTCCTGGGGCGGGGAAGGGGGCGGGGGACGGATGGGGAGAGAGCAGTGAGGACAAGACTACTTTTCTGTTTGGCTGAATTCATCAAAAATCTCCAAACCCCATACCGAACATTCATCACTAATTAAATCCTAGCACCATAATTCAGAGAAAACAATTACAGCATTTAGAATTTTTAAAGGAACTATTATTGCTGCCTCGGCCCTTTTAAAAATTATGCTCCCCAAAGGACAAAATGTGATCCATTAATATGTATGTATTATTACTTTTTTTGTAAGGGGAAGATTGCTGATGCCTGTGAATATGGAAGCATTTATCGGTGCCGACAGCCGCTTTGTTGACTTGCAGTTTTAAGTGCAGTATTTTCTAGAATCTAAAAGGCTATAACATTAATTACCTTTTTGCTTTTAGCTGGTGGCCAGCTAGTTTCTGTTCCATCTACTCTTCTCTTACCCTGCCCCACGGGTAACTAGTTATCCAGGGTAGGGGTCGCTCAGAGCCAGGAGGAGTCAAAACCATTACTGGGAAAGATGATGCAATATTTCCTTCAATGGAGGGCACTTGCCTTGGTGCCCAGAATGAGTGAGTCCTTGTGTCTCATTTTTCAGCTGAAGCCCCTTATGCTAGTCCCTGAGCAAAAGGCATTATGAATTCCTAGGTCAAATCTGAGATTCTTCCCTGTCAAGTATCCCCAGCTAAACGGGGGGGACCCCAGCTCTACTTTTTTCTCTTTCATTTTATTCTTCTTTGCCTTGATAATCTAACGAAGTTATTCAAAGGTGAGTTAACTGAGTCTGGCATCAAGGAGCACTGTTAGGATGTCCTGTGTGTGTGGTGTGCGTGTGTGGGGCATAGACAGAGGTGCATGCGTGTATGTACGTGTGCATGTATACATATATAAAAGCACGACTCAGACATTTTCATTCAGCTCCCTGATCAGTCTATTGTCACATGCATTTGGCATTCATTATCCATGAGCCTCCGGCGCCTCTGGTCCTGTGCCCTGGCTAACAGTGATTTGGTTTATAGAGATCATATGGCAGGGAAACAGACCTTGAAAGACAGAGCTCTGAGAAGCACATTTGATGAATTTCCTATGATTTGAGTCTGGGTTTATTCTTCCCTGTGGCGGGGCAGACACCCCAGAGCACACACAGACGGCCTGGGAGCCCAGGGAGGAGTGGAGGCTATGACAATAAGCGCAGTGTTTTTTTCTTCACACGTCTCGGGTTGCATTTCCTATCTGGGAAAAAAGAAAAGGGAGCCTTGTAAAAGATCCAGAATCTGGGCAGGAAACCACACAGAGTGAAGGTTGCCATTGTCATTAGCAATTAATGTAACCATCAGGGCTGGAAGGAGAGAGCCCTGCCAAGGCGGTGGGCGTAGGGAGGGGGTAGGGGCTGCCGGGGGAAGGGGCTACTCACCCCCATTCACCAGCCGGTGCTTGGTTGGAGGACTGAGCAGGACATCTCGCCAGATACTCCCGAGAGACTCCACGGTGCTAAATGTGCTTTATTTTAAAATAAGGTGCCCAGGACTCGAGAAGTTTTAAAATGTCTCTGTCACCCATTTTCACTCTCCGTGGCTCCATGACCAATTCCTTAGTCCCCTTGATAAGTGATTTTTTTCTGCCTCAGTCTGTTAAGACTCATTTCTTCAACAATATTTACTGAGCGCCTTCTATGTGCCAAGCACTTGGGGTGCTGGTGTTAATCTATAGCATGTGTTGAGTGTATGAATACCAGGCCTAGTGCTATGTAGTTTCCACTTATTACCTCATTTAGGAATCACTACAACTCTATGAGCTAGGTTTCTTCTTACCCCATTTTACAGAAGACATAGCTGAGGCTCAGGGAGGTTAATTAACTTGCTCCAGGTCATAAAGCCAATACATGAGCCAAGCTGGGATTTGAGCCCTGGCAAATGTATTTCTTCAGACCTATGCATCCACTCCTTATTTTATGCCTTCAAGGAGCCCATAGTCTAGGCGGGGTTCCAGCAAGTCAATCAGTGATGAAACGACAAGTTGATATGGGCTACGATTAGGGTAAGCTTAGGGTCTCTGGGAGTCCAGAGAAGAGACACCTAATCTAGCCGGGGTGGGGGGGGCAGTCAGGGAAGGCTGCCTGGAGGAGGTAAGTTTGACATTCTTCCTGTCCTCTCTTGTTTCCCAGTGGTGCCTTGGCCACACTAGTCAGTCTGGAAGGAAACGTTAATGTATTAGTATGTCTGCACCGCTTACTCTATAGGTGTTGGGATATTCGGCTGATCTGTCCAGTCGCTGAAAACGTCTGCTTCTTAGGTCCTACTCAGTGAAGTCCCAACTTGGCTGATAAGAGCTGGGACTTCCACATTTCTTCTACACTTTAGATGGATTCAATCTCTCTCCTATTCCTCCTTCCCCCTCCCTACTTTGTCTCTCTTCCTCTTCATCCCTCCCCTCTCTGACCCCACCCTCTTTCTCTTTCTTTCTGGTAGTTTAAAAAATGCCACTTTTCATTAATGTGACCAAAATGTCATCAAGTAGTTTAATGCTCTTTAATGTCCTTGTATCGTTTACATTTTGTGAACAGTGTGGAAATGAATCCCATCTGTGGGTTCAAGAACATCAAAAAAGTTGGACAGGCTATTTAGACGTGCTCCTTCACATTGCATTAGCGTGTACAATGTCAGGGGGCTGAGCCAAGCACGGCCTGTCCGGGCCTCAGCCCGCCCCTTCCCCAGTCTGCGAGGGACAGATCATTTACTGCGGGAACTCAGAGTCAATCCTGGAGATGGGGTCTGGAAGGCTGCCCAGAGGCCCCAGGAAAAGTGTGAAGGCTAAATAAAAAATGAGAAATGATTCAGGAAAATCTCTCCCTTCCTTTCTGGTGCCAAGATGCCCCAACAATAGCTTTTTCATCACTTGGGTAAGAGACTGGTTATAATGCTGTCTGACTTCTTCAAAAGTAATTAACTAGTCTCTCTCTGTCTTTCTCTTTCTCTCTCCTTCCCCCACCCTACCCCCATTTGCCAGGGAAGGAAGTTCTGGGGCCAAAATTAAGCTGACAGTTTGTACAGAGATGTCTATAAACCAGAAATGACTGCAGAGCATCAAGTTCAGGGCCAGCAGAACTCGTAACAGAGGTGCTCTCTGGAGGACCCTGAGAGGGTCTCAAAAGCTACATCAGCAGGGTGATGATTTCGGGCTGACCGGTTTGCGGCGGCAGCCCGGTGGAGGGTGCTGACGCTAGAGTCACCATGCTGGAATTCTGGCTCCTCTACCTTCTAGGAATATGGTCTTGAGCAGGTGAAGCACTGTGTCTCAGCTTCCTTACCTGCAAAATGTGGGTACTAATTATACCAACCTAATTAAATGAGCTAATGGATGTGAAGTACACAGATCAGTGTCTGGCCACAGTGAGTCCTCGATAAAGGTTAAGGATCAGCTGTTATTAGTTCTGCTTTGTGGCCCTGCTCTTGCCACCTCCCTCCCTCCCCCCACCCCGCCACCTACACTGGGCCCCTTCAGCGGTACTTCCGGGTGGAGTCAGCCCCCCTTCCCTCCCAGCTGAGCTCTCAGCCTGCAAGGGTAGTGGTGAGGGGGAGGGGCAGGGGACCTTGACTCCAAAATATCCTGGCTTATTTCCAGCTCCGAGGAAACCCCTCATTCTAATGCATTCCCTGGAAAGAAAGATGTAGCTTTTCATTTCAGAAAAAAAAAAAAAACACCCCCCAAAAACAAAAGCTTCTATTCTTCCCCCAGACATAGAGAACAGCAAGAGTGGATTTTTAACTGTTAATCATTACAGCTGAATGAATAATAATCCACCTCTCTGAAGGCTCTTCATCAGTAACCAGTATTGTAACCCCCTCCCTTATTTTGCATTTGCTCATATGAATACCTAATTCTAAATATAAACATAAGCAAATAACTTCTGATTGTTATTTCACAATTTTCAAGACAAGGTCATTCTAACTTCTAAGGTAAACAAACGTGTTCCCTTAGTGCTATCACCAGAAGGGCAATTTGCTGCTAAGTTCTTTATAGGATGTGGTTTAGAAGATGTGCGTCAGTCAACCTGTTGGTTATTTATGCTGAGGCAACTGGGAGAAGGCCAGGGCGTGTTATATCTGGAGTTCCCTGGAGACTCGTGAGCTCAGCTTAGAGAAGCCACCACTCCAGTCTTTGGGCTCAGCCTGGTGGGAAAGACACTGGATTCTAAATACCACCAGGCCTGACTCTAAGACCCGAATCAACCCTTACTTGCTGTGTGATCTTGGAAAAGTCCTGCAGTATCGTCCAGCCTGATTTTTTCCAACAGTATAAGACGGGGCCGGTCGGTGTGTGCCCTGTGGAGCTCTCAGTGTCCTGTCTTTGTGACATTAACATGTGCTCATCCTGCAGGCTTCAGTTAAGAAGGTTTTCCTGACCTCCTGACTGGGTTAAATGCCAGAGCCTTCTTGATCCATCCACTTTCCATTTTAACTCTCACAACACTGCCATTGGCCGGTGGTGTCAGCGCTATGGCTAAGAGCATGGACTCGGGAGCCAAGCTACATGGGTTTGATTTCTGGCTTTGTTACCTGCTGGCTGGTGACCCTGGATGAGTTACCCAACTTCCAAGGCTAATAATAGTATTCTCAAAGGACTATTGTAAGGATTAATTGAGTTAATATGTGTTGGCACTTAGCCTAGTGCCTGACACACGGTGAAGGCTAGGTATTAGAACATCAGCTATTATTTTCTCTCCAATCATTTAATCTTTCTTTAGAACTACACTGAGAGTTCTCTGAGGACAAGGACCATGTCTGCTTCTACTGCCATAGGCCACCATTGAGCACAGTGCCTGGCACTTGGAAGACTCTCATTATTATTTGCTGAATCGTATCGAAGTGAAATACACGATGTAAAAATGCTTTGTAAACCACCATGCAAGAAATTTTTCATTATCAGCTCTGGAAAGGGTTTATTAGACGAAACATCTCCAGGGCACTCTCAGAATTGCTGCTGCTGTTGAATGTAACACAATTTTGACCAGTTGGCTAGTCAGTTTATGAATCGCCTCTGTTATCAGGCTTTCTACGTTTAGTTGTTTCTTCCTGGTTTGTGCTGAGTGGGTCTGCCAGAGAAAACCTTCAGGTTTGCTAATATATTCGACTCAACTGAGGCTGACTGACTGTGCCTTACAGGGCGGGAAAGGCTGCAGACAGGAAGCAGAGTGAGACCCTGTTCCAATCTCATAGTCCAGTAGGGGAGGAAGACGTAAGAACCCTGGCCTGGCCATGCATAGTATCTTTTTTTTTTTAAAGTAGATATTCTTTTATCTCGTCAGGTTACAATTTTCTGTGACTTTCTACATTCACAGAGCAGGCTAACACACAGATTAAATTAATTCTGTTTTATTAAAATCTGCACTAGGGGACAAACTGGAATTTATGCAACAATGCCCTGATTGTTTCAGACGTTTTATTTTTAATTTTCATGCATAGTATCTTATGCCCCTGGCCACGGTGATAAAACAATGCCTGATCCAACCTGGGCCAAAGTCCTTCCTCAGGATTTTGCATATGGTGACTGAGAGATGCTAGCTCTCTCTTTTCTTTGGGGTCGAAGCCTGGTTAAATGCAAGCCAGGACACGTCTGGAGGCCATACTTACTATTTCCATGTTGCCTGGAGGGAGCCCATCTGATGTAGCCAAGGATGAAGACAACTCATGAAGTAAAATGGGGTGGGGAGTGAGGGAGGGCTTTGGGTGTTCTTTGTTATTGCAGCAAAGCCAGCCTACTCAGCTAGTACAAGCTCCCTCTTCTCTAAAGCTCTGTATGATGCCACATACCATGGCCTGAAATTCCTACCTTTTAGAAAGCTTGGGAAATGAGTTAAGGGATTCCAAAGCCATGGAATGTGCAGGAATCTTAAGCAGGGCTCTGTTTGTATCTGTCTTGTTGTTGACACCCAGGTCCCTAATGAGGTCATTTGAACATCTGTAGTATATCTGCCAGGAGCCAGTTAACTGGAAGTGACATCAGTCACTGTTAGCACAGTGTCTCTTCCCCTTTCTCCCTTGGCTCTGTGCCTTGGGGACACTCCGGCACAGCTCAGAGGTTCTCAGAGCCCAGACATCAAAGGGAGGGATATAGTCATCAGCAGCCCCCTGTGAAAACATTCAACATTTTACTTGCTGCCTCCCAGCCTTTCTGATACTGAAGACCTCTTTTAGTAATCCCTCCTTCTGAGTTTTGAAAGATCAAGTCTTCAAACATAAAGCACTGATTAAGTCATAATATACTTATTTGCCCATTCCCTATTAATCCACCTTCATATATAGTACTGATCAGATAACACTAACAACACGGAACCGATATATTGATAATTTCAGACCAAAGATATTTTAGTTTGGCTAGGTGGGCTGAACTATAGGAAGAGGAGGGTTCCCAGTAGGTTTTTTAATTTTATTTTTAATTTACTTTCAAAGCTGAGAAATTACTGTTAGACCTTTTAAATGAATGAAATAGCCCAGAAATCACTACCTTTGAGCACCTGAAAAATGTGATACCTAAAACGGCCTTATACTCTGCCATTAATGCCTCTGGGGCCTGGGGGCCAATGTCCAAAGCAGTCTGCATGCTCACTGTGGGCCTAGGCCAGGGGCTTTAGAGTCTTAATTCCTTTTACTCATCCCCAAGCCCTGTGGTAGAACTACAGGAGTGTCCCAGCAGGGCTAAGCTTTGGTATTCTTCGTGTAGCTCTTAGCTCCTGGGGATGAGGGGCAAGGGAAGCCAAGAGCCCCCCTCAAGAAGAACCTAGTGCCCACCCTGAGCAGAGGAAGTATGCATAAGGAACCAGGGTGCAGCTGGTCTGAAAGGAAAGGCTTGGTGTCCCCTCCCAGGTTGTGTGTATGTGTGTTTTTGCACGGAGGAGTTGGATTCCTTATAAATACTTCTCGCCTCGAGGTTTTCACTATTTCTATCAACACAAGTCACCAGGCAAATATGCCGTGACTTAATGGAAATTCGTGTTGGACGGGACCAGAAATTTTTATTCCAGAGATGAGGAAATGGTAACAGGGAAGAGCCCTGAGGTGCCAGAGGTCACACACCAAGCAGGGAAAAGTTATTTCTCCCAGAGCTTTTGGCTCCAAAGCCCATGTTCTTACAACTGGGTAGAGTGGCAGGGCCAGGCGAGCCCACAGAGACTATCTGGCCCAACTTCCTCATTGTGCAGATAGAGAAACTGAGGCTCAGAGAGGGTATACCCATGACCAGGGTTCCAGTTAGTTCATAAAAGAGCCAGGGATAGAACCCAGGTCTCCTAACTCCAATTCCAGTGCATCTAAAATTTTTGAATGACCATCAGAGATGAACGGAAACTTAGAGATTCATTCATTCGTTCATCCAACCAACCAAGCTTCATTCCTCATTTGAAATGAGGAAGCCTTGCCCAGAGGCCTCCTTCAGCCATGTCTCATTGTCTAGAATTGCATCTCATGCTGAAGTCTAACCAATGCACTGGTCAGGGAACTAGGACCAACCATTCGCCTGATCGCCATGCTCCTGTATCCACCTGCTGACTACTTAAAAATCTGCACCTTGGTATCTAGTAGGCACCCCAAACCCAGCACGTATCAACCCAAGCTCTGGATCTCTTCCCACTCAGAAATGCTCCTCCTCTGGTGTTCTTTTTTTTTAATTTTAAATTTATGTATTTTTGGCTGCATTGGGTCTTTGTTGCTTAGCGTGGGCTTTCTCTAGTTGCAGCGAGCGGGAGCTACTCTTTGTTGTGGTGCGCAGGCTTCTCATTGTGGTGGCTTCTCTTGTTGCAGAGCACGGGCTCTAGGCGCGCGGGCTTCACTAGTTGTAGCACGCGGGCTTCAGTAGTTGTGGCTCGCGGGCTCTAGAGCGCAGGCTCAGTAGCTGTGGCGCATGGGCTTAGTTGCTCCACAGCATGTGGGATCTTCCCGGAACAGGGCTGGAACCCGTGTCCCCTGCATTGGCAGGCAGATTCTCAACCACTGTGCCACCAGGGAAGCCCTCCTCTGGTGTTCTTTCTCTCAGTTAATGGCACTCTTATTTACTCAGTTGTGTGGGCCCCGAACTTTCATTCTTTTCACCAAATTCATCAGCAAATTCTTTTGCCTCTGCCTTCAAAATAGTTCCCAAATTCAACCAGTTATCACCCCCTCCCTGGCTACCACGCTGGTTCACCATGCTCACTGGTCTCCTGCTCCCCCTCTTGTCCTACCTGAGTCGGCTTTCCACATGGCAGCCATGGTAATCCTGTGAAAATGTAAATCAGATAAATTCTCTCTCTTAGTGAAGAGCCCCCCAAAATTCACTATCACATTTAGACAAAAATCCAAAGTCCTTTCCATGACTCAGTCCCTGCTCACAACACTGCAGCTGCACTGACCTTCTAGCTGGTCTCAAGATGTAGGTTCATCCCTGCCCTGGGACTTTTTGCACCTGCTCTTCCTCTGACTGGAATGTTTCCCACCTCACCCCCCAACCCCCAAGATTCACATGGCTGGTGCCCTCCCTTCATTCATATCTCTGCTGAAATAATCACCTCCCTCTGCCCCCTTATCTGAAACAGGGAGCCTGTTTCTCTCTATCCCTTTATCTGGATTTATTTTCTTCATAAAACCTATCATTGCTTGGCTTGACATTTTATATTTATTATATAATATATATTTGTGTGTTTATTTCCTATCACCCCAACTAGAATTGAGGTCTCATGAAGGCAAAGACTTTGTCTGATATTTTCATGACCTTACCCTCAGTGTCTAGAACAATGTCAAACACAAAATTGGTGCTACATAATGTTTGTTGAATGGATGAATGAACAATGAATGAATGAATGATTGGCTTAGACCCATGAGGATCCACCCCTTGAAGCTGGGGATAGGCCACCCTTTCCTAGAGGAGGGTGCGGATGTGAGCAAAATTGGGTTCTACCAGCTCAGGAGAAAAGGTAAATGGCTGCTGGGCAGATGACCAGTAAACTCTGCTATATCACATTTTTCCAGTTTCTATTGTTATGGAGTTGCTGAGCACTTTTGGGTGAACTCAGCATGTCCCATTCTGTTTTGTTTAAACAAAGCAGGCAGTAGGAGGGTGTGAACTGGCTGGCTGGGGCTTGGCCAGGGTGGGAGCACAGGGTGTCTACTCTCTAGAACCACAGCAAAGCCACGAAATGAATTGTTACTTCCTGGGGTAGTGGGGACTCAGGGTTGGGCTCCATTTATTATCTCCCTTGGTGACAGGCTGGTCCCCAGTGATGTCATCTGAGCATCTGCAGGCACCTCTGCCAGCAGCCCACTAACTGGAAATGACATCAGCTACCAGCAAAGTGACTTGGGCGCCCGGCAGACACGTCCTGCTGATCCCCTGTCTGGAGCTCATCTCCTGCCTACCTGGAAGTCTTCTGGCTGGCACTTTGGCAAACAAAGAGGCATTTGAAAGGGAATTAAGTTGACTTTAAAAGATAGCCTCAAAGTGTTTCCCAACACGTTGATGCTTACATTGAATTATAGGTGCTAATAAAGCTGTCAGAGCCTTGGCGCAAGGACCGAACTCAAGCTAACGGATCCCTGAGAAATGATGAGAATTCCTCTGGGCCTGGAAAATCAGTCCCTGGCCCAGCTGGAGGCTCACACACACACTAGAAAGGTGAGGAAGGGCTGGAATTACCCATTCTGGCTACCATGCTGATTGACCCAAAGGGCTTGCTGTAGTCTTAAAGCAGAAGGTAGCTTTGCTGCAGTCCTCCATGTTTCATTGTATTCTGGGATGCCCTGATCCTTTCCCTTCTAAAATACTCAGTGTGGTCATCAAGCCTGGGTGACTACCAGAATTTGCAGTAAAGAGTAGTGCTTAGAGTGTTAGGGAAAAGGAGATACAACAACAGAGCACTCCTCCTGGGACTTATCTAAGATCAGGTCTGTGATTTTGTTCAAAAGACACACAGGTAAGTCCCAGATCTCACATAGGTCTCTACTTCTCAGGAACTTATTAAATGTCAGGCCCTGTGCCAAGTTCTACACATTCATAATCTTTAGAAAGCATCCAATAGTCCTATGAACAACTATGTATATATATATATATGTATGTATTCATTTCACCAAATATTTATTGAGAACCTATAACATGCTAGGCCTTGAGCTAGACTCTTGGGATACAATGAGGAATAAGACAGACACACACTGTACTCTGTCCCTTGGATTTACTCACATGAGCGACAATCGCAAATGCAGTGAGTATTAAGGAGAAGTCTGGGGTGTTGTGTGAGGATATAATGGGCAAATATAAGGTTAAGGTGTCAAGGAAGGATGCCTTGAGAAGGTGAAATTGAAGGTATGAGCTGAAGAATAAGTGGGAGTTAAGAAAGGCAATGGATGCGCCAGACAAAACAAGTTGTGCTAGTGCCACTGTATTAGTTTCCTATTGCTGCTGTAACAAATTACGAACTTGATGGCTTAAAACAAAACAAATTTACTCTTTTACAAATTCTGGAGGTCAGAAGTCCAAAATCAGTTTTACTGAGGGAGAATCAAGGTGTTGGCAGGACTGGTTCTTTCTGGAGACTGGAAGAGTTTGTTCCTTGCTTCTTTTAGCTTCTGGTAGCTGCCAGCACTCCTTGGCTTCTGGCTGCATTACTCCAGTCTCTGCCTCCATCCTCACATTGCCTTCTCCTCTCTGTAGTCAAATCTCCCTGGCTTCCCTCTTATAAAGACACTTGTGATAACATTAGGGTCAACCCAGGTAATCTAGGATAAATCTCTTCTAAAGTAAAGATCCTTAATCACTTCTGCAAAGTCCCTTTTACCATATAAGGTAGCATTCACAGGGTCTGGAGATTATGACGTGAATATAGCTGGGGACCATTATTCAGTCTACCACAGCTACAAAATGGGGAAAAGCCTGTGGAATGCATTTAGAGAGGTAGCATAATGTAGTAATTAACCTATGGGCTCTGGATACTGACATCTAGGTTTGCAACCTGACTATAATGATTCTTTACTGGATGACACTGGACACCTTATTTAACCTCTCTGTGTTTCAGTTTTCCCATCTATAAAGTGGGGGTAATAACAGTACCTACTTCATAGGTTTGTCATAAGGATTAGATGAGTTGTTTCAAGTAAAGCATTTAGAGCAGTGCCTGGCATCTTGTATGTGCTCAATAAATGTTAGTTTTTATTATTAACTATTATTATTTATTATTAACTATTTGTTGCAGTTTTATTGAGATATAATTGACAGATAGCATTGTGTAATTTAAGGTATACAACATGTTGATTTGATACACTTATATATTGCAAATAATTACCATCATAGGTTAGCTAACACATCTATCATGTCACATAATTACCATTTCTTTTTTGTGGTGAGAACATTTAAGATCTACTATCTTAGTAACTTTCAAGTACATAATAGAGTATTACTAAATATAATCAACATGCTGTACATTAGATCCCCCAAACTTACTCATCTTATAACTGAAAGTTTGTACTCTTTGTCCAACAGCTTCCCATTTCTCCCACCCCCTGCCCCTGGTAATAACCACCTTTCTAGTCTCTATTTCTATGAGTTTGGCTTTTTTAGATTTCATGTCAAAGTGATATTACACACTATTTGTCTTTCTCTGTCTGACTTATTTCACTTACTATAATGCCCTCAAGTTCTATCCATGTTATCGTAAATTGTTTGACCATATATGTATGGGTTTATTTTTTGAACTTTATTCTATTCCATTGATCTATGTGTCTGTTTTTGTGCCCAAACCATGCTGTTTTGATTATTATAACTTTGTCATATAGTTTTAAATCAGGAAGTGTGCTGGCTCCAGCTCTGTCCTTCTTTTTAAGATTGTTTTGGCTGTTTGGGGTCTTTTGTGGTTCCATTTAAATTTTGGGATTATCTTCTCTATTTCTATGAAAAATGCCATTGGAATTTTGATAGGGAGAGCATTGAATCTGTAGATTACTTTGGGTAGTATGGACATTTTAATAATATTCATTCTTTCAATCCATAAGCATGGAATATCATTCCATTTATTTGTGTCTTCTTCAACTTCTTTCATCAATGTCTTCTATTTTTCAATGTGCAGATCTTTCACCTCCTTGGTTAAATTTATTCCTAAGTGTTTTATTCTTTTTGATGTTAATGTAAATAAGATTATTTTCTTAATTTCTCTTTTTGATAGTTTGTCTTCAGTGTATATAAATGCAACTGATTTTTGTACAGTGATTTTATATTCTGCAACTTTACTGAATTCCTTTATTATTTCTGGTGGAGTCTTTAGGGTTTTCTATATATAATATCATGCCTTCTTCAAACAGACACAATTTTACTTTTTCCTTCCTGATTTGAATTGTTTTCTTTCTTTTTCTTGCCTAATTGCTCTGACTAGGATTTCCAGTACTATATTGAATAAAAGTAGCAGAAGTGAGCATCCTTGTCTTGTTCCTGATCTTAGAGGAAAAGATTTTAGCTTTTCACCCTTGAGTATGATGTTAGCTGTGGACTCACCATAAATGGCCTTTATTATTTTGGGGTAGGTTCCCTCTATACCTACTTTGTTGAGCGTTTTTCGTGAAAGGATGTTGAGTTTTGCCAAGTGCTTTTTTTCTGAATCTACTGAGATGATCGTATGATTTTTATCCTTCACTTTGTTAATGTGCTGTATCACACTTATTATTAATTATTATAGTTTTACCATTAACAGTTTTTCAAGAAACTGAGTGAAACAAGGAGGAAAGTATCTAGGTGACTCAAATGATAAGCAGGATTTGATTTTAGACAATGCAGAGACTTCAGGGCCATTTCATGAATTTGGATCACCACCCTAATGATGACAGGAAACATGAAAATGTTTTAATGGGAGTGACGTAGCTGACTTGTCTTTAAAAAGTTTGTTTTGGTTGCATGGTTGAAAATAAGTTGAGACCAATTAGGTATCTCCAGGGAGAGATGATGGTGCGTATCACCATTCACATTTACTGAGGAGGAATCTGAGGCTTAGAAGGATAAAGCTACTCATTTAAGTGGCCTTAAACTACTTTGAGCCTTCACTTGCTAAGGACACTGAATTAACAGAAAGTGAGAGTTTATAACCAGTGAGATCTGAAATCAAGTGAGTTTGATTTCAAAGTCTGTGCTCTTTACTGAATGACATGGCTGCCATAGCCATGGTAACATGAATGAAAGACTTGCTGCTTCCTGGATACGCCAGAAGTAGCTGCTTAAGGACCTGATGGGAGACCTGTATATGAGAGAAGCCTTTACTTTCCTTGTCTTTGCTCCATCTCAATTTCTCTCACGTTGACAGAGAAGTGTTTCTCCAACAATAGTAAAACAGCATTTTCATCTAATGAATCTTCCACTCTACTCCCAGATTCACATGCACTTAGTCCCTTTAGGTTAGGTTCTCTTGGTCCTTGACAGCTTGGTCATTTTCCTGAAAATCTACTCCCTCAATGGTTACAGTGGCAGTTCTGTCAACCATGGCTAATATCCTTAGCCCCTCTGGACCAGGGTCCTTATATTACACTAGATCCTTTCAGATGTTAATGATAAAAATTTAAATCAAACTGGCTTAAGAATAAAAGGGAATTTTTAAACTCATAAAACTAAAAACGCCAGGAGATGTAGTCTTCAGGTATGGCTGGATTTAGGTATTCAAATGACGCTGAGAAATCACCATGCTTTATTTCTTAGCACTGCTTTTATTTGTACTGACTTCCTTCTCAGGGTGATTCATTTCATGACAAGACATCCACTAACTCTTAACAGCTTCTGAATAGCATTCCATCGAAGTCCAGTGGGAAGATGGAATCCAGCAAAAGGTTCAGTGTGAGTCTCAATGGTTCTACTTGAGTCACATGCCCATCCTTAAACCAATCATTGTGGCAAGGGGAATGAAATACCCTAATTTGCTGGGTCAGGACCATATATTTCCCCTGGAGCTAGGTGGGGTGGGATCAGTCTTATCCAAACCAGGTGGACTGACAGTAGGGGACTGGGTACTCCTGAAAGGTGAATTTAGATGCTGTTAGCCAAAGAAAGGAAATTGATGATGAGCTTATGAAAACCCAGTAAATGTCGACTCTTTTCACAAATCCCATGTGTTTTTCAGTCTTTCCACTTTGACCTACCTAATCTCTTCCACTCGAAACATCCTACCTGGACACTTTACCTGTTGGGGTCAAACTCAATTTCTTCTTCCCAGGAAACTTTCCTTTATCTAAAGGACAGGCTCCCTCTCTTACTCTGCCCTGTACTCCTCTATCTACATATTTCTTCAGCTCAAGAAGCTTTGCATTGCAGTTTTCTGGGTCGGTCCTTCCTACCTCTCGGCCTGAGAAGGCACTAGAACACCCACATGGAAGTTTGTCCCTCTAGACCAGGTACAGACGAGATAGTCACATGATATCTGCTACATTAATGATTGTCCCTGATATAGTCATGAGAAAAAAAATTCCAAAGATACAATTAATAATGATACTTTAGATACTTCACTACTCCTCAGCCCTCCCTGCTGCCTTTCCAGCTCCTCTATGCACTCTCAGGCATCCCTACCTCATGGAATGAGAGACTCTTCAAGCCGGGAGAAGCCCCAGGGAGCAGCTGATTCACATGCAGTGCTGGACTAGACCTGAGTCTCCTGACAACCTGTTCAGTAATCTTCCCATTCTGACCCATTTTCCTTTTTTTTTTTTTGGAATAATTGTTTGTCGTCATGACAATCTTATAAATAAGGTATTATTCTTCTATTTTATGTTGTAGAAACTGAGGCTCAGAAAGATGACATGGCCTGCCTTAATTCAGGTTTCATTTTTATAATCCTGCGCCTTACATTCCCCTAATCTTGTCTTCTTAATAGGTGTGCATCTTTTATTTATTTATTTTTTGCATCTTTTATTTTAATTTTATTTCCTTATATTATGTTAAAAGTGTTTAAGTGACGCACCTGGAAACTGTTTCGTAAGGAGGCAGGGTATGAACAAATGCTGATATAAAGAGAAACCCACTCAAAAACACAGGGCCTGGAGCTGAGGTGTTGGCCACTCCATGGCTGGGTTCCCTTGACTCCCTGCTGCCAGAATGTCCCCACATACTGAGGCTGACAGTGGAGGTTCCCTGGAGGAGGGCAGGAGGATAGGATTACGCTTGGAGCCGAGAAACAATATGATTCACTTCCCATCACCCTCAGATGCCTTTTTCTTTCCCCACCAGACATGAGCTCATGGAATTCTGTTTCACGTTCCTTTCGATAGATTTTCCTTTTCCTGGAGAAAGTTAAATGGAACCATCACAGGGACACATGCATCCAGAGCGGCCATTGGATGGTAACAGGATAATTGTGCCGGCCCTGGTACCTCAGAGATGATCACTAGCGTCGCTTTAAGAATGTGCAGAGACCACATTTACGTTTTAGGGCAGCCCCTTTGACAACTTTGGCAAAGGTCTCCAGCGCTGCTTTCCTTTTCGCAGTGTGATGTGAGAACACTGCTACAGTACAATCCTTGTTTAAGCACAAGCCAGGCACTGTGCCGCCTGGGCGGTGGATTACGTCCCAGATGATGGCGGAAAGCCTCGGCGGGGAGGGATTCGTTTCCTCCAGGCTCAGTGTATATATTTTACAATAATGTGTGTTGCCCACAGACTACGTGGTTATCATACCAATGTAAGGAGCAGCTGAATCCACATTCAGCAGAATGTTTTCATTATTCGTATTCTTGATCTTGACATTCAAGGCCCTCTGCACTTTGGTCTAGTCTTCTTTTCCACTACTGGCTTATATATACCTTAAATCGAGATAGTAAAGAGGTCTCATTCTGTGTATCCACGGTGATCACTTGGGAGTGGCTGCCTGGAACACCGTGTTGAGAAAGATTCTGAGGCTCCATCCTGACTCAGCAGGATGAAGCTCTGTGATTGATGGGTGAGGTCTGCCATAGGTGAGGGTGGGGAGTTAGCAGCACACACATCTGCCCTTCCATATCTCTGCCCAGTACATTACATTCACTTTATTACATTACATTACATTCACTTATTAGCTAAGCTGCAATTTTATACCTATTTACTTTTTCCCATCTTCTCACTTGTTAGGAATTCTTTTCTTGTGAATATCTGTTAATATTCTTCATGGTTCATCACAATCTGTAGCTTTTTTCTAAAGCTATTATCAAGTCCTCCTAAGCAGGCATATTTATCTTTCTTCATCATTCCTTTAGCGTTTGGTAACATTCTTAAAGTACTATTTTCCAGCTTGAATTAGAGAGTTATGTATGTATGAACCTTATTTCTCCTGCAGGTTCATTAACTCTTTGATGATAGAAATCAAATCTCTTTTATTTTTATCTCCCTATGGCCAAATGCGAAAAGAAAAGCTAAAATCCAATAAAGAATCTTAGCTCCTTTGGTTGAGTTCTCACATTTTACAGATGGAAAAACTGAGACTTAGGAGAGGGTGAGAGAGTTGCCAAAGGTCACATGAAAGTCAGAACTATTGGTTCTGACTCTAAAAGTCAGATTCCTGGAATGTTAGATTTGGAAGGAGTCTCTTAGGCTGCTTGGTTTAGCTTTGGTGGCCAGGAAGCTCTAAGTGAAAGGACATCACACTTTTGATTGTTCTTCCTTATCCTGGTCTTTGATGTTCTGGTTTCATTATGACTGCCCTGTAGTAAACATGAATCATAACAAATCATTTTTGGACATAACCTGAGAGTGAATAGGGAACAAATAAAAATAAATTCTATCCATTCATTCATCCATGGAAAATTATTGACACTATTCTATGTCCTAGGGATACAATAGCATACAAACTACACAAAAAACATGCCCTTATGGCATTTAAGTTCTAGGAGTGTGTTTGTGTTTGATTTTAATTGTATTAATTCATTAAATTCTCGCAAACTATATGTGATAGTTAATATTATCATCATCCCCATTCTGCCAATGAGAAAATTAAGGCTCAGAGAGATGAAGTAATTAGCCCAATGTTGCACAACTAGAATGTGATGGAGACAGGATTTGAATTCAAGTAGTCTGGCTACTTACCGACAGAAAACTAAGACTCAGAGAGGGTAGGCCATTAAGCCAAGGTCACACAGCTGGCTTAAGGGTAGGGTTGGGCTATCAGACTCTTAGAGCAGGTTCTTTCCAGCCCACCAGTCGTGCTGTTCTTTCCCAAGCTGTGGGGAGGAATGGGATAGGCAGAATCCATGGGTACGATGGCCGGGTAAGATCTGAGAACACACGATTTCTCTTGCAGGACAGACACGGGCTGTTTGTTTTTCACCCGGGTGAGATGGTGGGAGGGTGGGGAGCAGACTTCCAACACACCAAATATTGCCCTAATTGGCTCAAAGGCCATGATTGTATCAAGTTCCAGAAATTATGAGTGAACCAGACAGTTAGGGCACCACAGCTGGTCGGCAAATTCTTGGCTCAAGTGCTGTAATTATTAAATGTAGCAGAGAGAGAGAGCAAGAAACTCAGACACTTAGTCCAGGATAATTGATCCAAAAATTATGGGTTCCAAGAAGGCCAACACTTGCTTAAATTTAGATTTGGACTCGACTCCTGTCACACGCACACAAATGACTACTGTTTCCTGGACACCCACTCAGCGCACACAATCGGCCCCTCAGCTCTGCCAGCCTGCAGGAACAAAAGGGATTTTGATTCTGATTATTTTTAAACTTTAATGACAAATCCTTTCCTTCTCCACATTAAAAAATAAAGGCTGTGCATAGCACCATTAAGGGACTGCTCGCTGCTGCTCGATTCTCGGAGGCACTTACGTTGTTTAAATTTTAATTTCCGGGTTGAAATTTTTATTGAAAACATCACTGTCTTTTTAAACAACAACAAAAAGTTTCTTCTCTTGTCACCGTACTGGTTTGTTCTTTTACCTGCTCTCACTTCTCCTCCACGGGAGGTTTTCCTACCTCTCCGTGGCTCTGTGGCTCCTGGCAGGCTCCCTCCAGCCCTGTGATCTGAATTTGCCATTCCTGCCCCAAACAAAAGGTTTTTAGTAGTTTGTTTATTTTTTTGTAAATTAGTTTGTCTTCGGGGCAGGCTGAGGACTTAAGCCTGTAGATCCTTGACCATTCAGGGGCACTGTCCCTCTAGTGATAACGATGGTGATGAAGGTGATGATGATGATATAATGATGAGACCTTGCTAACTGAGCCCTTCTCATGCACCCGGCCCAGTTTGAGGTACTTTTCATGCATCACCTTCTATATCCTTCAACATACTACAGAGAAGCGGTTTTTACTCCCTCTTACAGAAAAGGAGACAGATTCTGAGAAATCATTGCATCAGGGAAGGCGAGATGTCATCTCTATCATTCTAGAATAATGCTGGCCATGACAAATGCCACTAGAAAGGCAGACGTGAAGGACTGAGCGAGATCTGAAGAGAGACGTGTTTTAGTAAGTGCCGGGGTAAACCAGGAATTCTTCATGGCAAAGAGGGCATTGGAGCTAAACGAGCAGGATTTTGACATGCAGAGAAAAGGCCAGTGAACGCCCTTAGTAAAGACAAGAAAACTGGCGGTGTGTTTGGGAATAGCTGGCTTGGCCAATGTGGGAAGATGAGTGGAGTTAAGGGCAAGATATAGGGATGTGATGGTCTGTTTTTGGAGGGCCTTGAATAGCAGCCTAACGGCATTGTTCATTCCCCATGGGCAGAAGAATCATACAATGGTTTTAATCAAGGGAGTGACTACATTGGAATTGCAATTTTGAAAGACCACTGTAGCAAAGGGTGAAAGGGAAATTGGCGGCAGTAAGACAGGAGGCCGGGAGGCCAGAAGGATGGCTGTTGGAATAGACTCCACCCAGCTCCATGTCTTATCTTGCTATGCTCTTCCCAGTGACTGGCCTTGGATGCCAACCCTCCACCGGGGACTCCCAGGTGGCCCACTGGTCCCAGCTTGTCCTCATATAGCTCTCTGCTGCCCCCACCTGGCCCAGAGCCCCTACGCAGTTCACGTGCAGGGCCTGGCCCAGGGGATCTAACACAGGTTAATATCACAATGAATAATGTAACTGCTACTATTACTAGGCAAGATTCAGAGCACCTACTCTGTGCCAGGCACTGTTCATGTCCATTACATTACTAAATGCTCACCTCCCATAGGAATGCTAGGAAGTGGCTACTATTATTACTTTCATTTCATAAGTAAGGAGACTGAGGCTTTGATCTGTTCTATCCCCAGGATGGTAAGACGTGAGAGTTTTGCCAGGAGCCTACCTGACAGTCTGGGGTTCCTGTGCTAGAGTCACTTCTGTCCAGATCCCGCAGGGGGACCTGGTCAGAACCCCAGTGCAGAGCCCTGCCCATGGGGTGAGATGAGGGTGTGGCTATTTTAGAGAGGTGACCAGGCTGGGGAGGGCATGAGGAATGAGGGGAGGGGA
The DNA here is from genome assembly GCF_949774975.1 of Lagenorhynchus albirostris. Classification (NCBI taxonomy): domain Eukaryota; kingdom Metazoa; phylum Chordata; class Mammalia; order Artiodactyla; family Delphinidae; genus Lagenorhynchus; species Lagenorhynchus albirostris. Next base: position 39,747,552 of record NC_083103.1, read on the forward strand.
GGAAGTGGTCCTGTCCAGGATCATAGCCCTGAGAACTGGGGTGACAGGGAGGGCAGACCTCTGCATGAGAAATGGAGGCATCACACCATGGAGGCAAACAGAAAAAGCCAGAAAGGAGCACGGTGAGCACCAGGGCAAGGCTTCAGGCTCCTAGCTGTGACTGGCATGAGGGTTTGGGCTGGCTCTGTGTGTTTGCTGGTTCCTTTAAACAGACAAGTTTCTTACTATTCAAAGTCATCTTTCAGACTTGAAAATATTTGGGGTTAAGGCACTGACTCTTAGGAGATTCCTGTTAAGGAAAACCCTCTGGTATATTTCAAGCTGAGAGCAGGGCTCTGAAGAAGCCGGAGACAGTCAGGGCAGTTTTTAATGGCAAGATGCAGGGCACGGGCACAGCTGGCAGTCAGCAGGAGGGAGCGGGCCCAGAGAGGTGTGTGGAGAGCCAAATGCTAACGTCTCCCACTTCCCAGTCTTGCCTGGGGCCAGCCCTGGGCACAATGATAACACTTCTATAAAACAATTCTCAGGAAGGCTGGCATAAGAAGGCAACGAGTACCTTTCCACAGTTAAGTACATCCTGCCAAGTTAAAGAGCTCTCTGGGACAAGCTGAGGTTGGGAGGATGTTCCGAGTATACATGAAGCATCAGACCATTAGTGGGAGTGAAAGCTGGGAGTATGTGTCTGTGTGCACATTCTCAGTGTCACGTCTTCCCTGTGTCCAATTGGTCACCTCAATTCCCCAAACGCTCAAAGTCTCCTGGCTGATGGTGTAATGCAGAAGCAGCAGAGCCCCGCCCCAGACAGAGTAATGAAAGGATGTGAATAAGAGTGGGAAGGAAACCATCTGGGGAATGTTACTCAGATTATTGTTGTCAAAAAACAAAAACCATCTTAAGACAAGAGAGGTTTATTGTTAGGATGAGTGTAGACCAGAATTGAACTTGCATAAGCTTCAAACCAAGACAGCCTACGGACCCACTTCTCTCCCCGTCTCTCTCTCATGAGCTGCGAGAAGTCATGTGTTCATGGCATCTCTACTTCCACCTGCTCCAATCAGATCCCAAGATCAGTGGACAGTCATGTCTGTACGCTGCAGCCCAAGTTGTGGAGGGTGTCTGTGTGACTGGCTTAGCTAATTACTGTCGGTCCCACTGGAGAAGGTCCTTCATGACACCCTCATGGGGGTAGAGTCTGGCCAATGGGCAAACCCCCTTGGATAGGAGGTCCACCGTTCAGCTAGTTGCTGGTCACCTGGTACTAAGAACAATGTATGGCTACTTCCCTCAGTAGATGGGTTGGATTTGGATAGCAGAGCCCGTGGAAACTGGGGGTCAAGCACCATAAAATACACATTGTAAACAGAGGTGCATCTGATTTTGATCTCATGCAAGTCATCCTAGGAGTAGGAGAAGGAATTAGGGAAGGAAGAAACCATAAGGACATACATAGAAACAAAAAAGTATTTTCTGGAAACACAAAAGTCAGACCTGAGACATACCTTAAAGAAAACCTGGTCATATGGGACCTAAATGGGGAGGAAATCCAAAAAACAGTGGATATATGTATACGTACAGCTGATTTGCTTTGCTGTACAGTAGAAAAATAACACAATACTGTAAAGCAACTATACTCCAATAAAAACTAAAAAAAAAAAAAAAAAAAAAAAAAACCTGGTCAAACGCTCCTATGTTACAAATGGGGAAACTGAACATTAGAGATGGAAACAAGTATCAGGACCCTACATCGATCTTCTTTCATTGCTGGCTGCCTTGTCTCCTTCAAGCCACCTACACAGGAGAAGAGATTTCTCAGAGCAGATGATTTCATGGGTCAGCCAACCTCTTTATATATAGAGGACAGATCTGTCCTGTATTAAACTGGCATTCACTGAGACATGCTTAAGTAAAGACCTTGTCCAGGAAGGACACTTGAAGTACCTAGGATTAGCAGTTAAGATCAAACCACAGAAATGAAAGAAAAATTTAAATTAAAATTTGATTAAATATCTGAATTAGGAATGGCTTTATAATCTTAAAACCAACACAAATACCAAAAGGAAAGATTGATATATTTGACTACATAAAAATATAACACTTCTGTATGTGAAAATTAACATAAACAAATTAAAGTGGAAAATGGAAAATTGGCACAAATGTCAAAGGATTAATATCTTTGCTGGAGTATGGAAATTTTATGAAAATTGATAAGTAAAACACTAAGGTCTCAATGGAAAATGGGGAAAGTATATGAACATGCATAAAGAGAGGAAATATATGATTAATTAACATTCAAAAAAAGTATCTGTGATACTATTCAGAGCAATGAAAATGAAAACAGCAACAGGATGCTCCTCTCCCCCTTTTTCCACCCAAATTAGTAAAAATTACAAACAATCCCTGGTGCAGGTGGAAAGACAGTGAAACAGCCACCTTCTTATACTGTGGAGAGATGTTTACTATGAGGCACTCATTTTGGAAAATAATTTGGGAATACGTATCTGGGAATTTGTCGTAAGGACATAATCTGGAATCTAAAGATATTTGTTAAAGTACTATTTCTCATAATGAATATTTAGAAAAACCCGTTGTACCACCATAGAGGAACGTTAAAGTAAATTGTTCCTCTATATGTGAGAATATGTAGCCCTTAGAATATTTCCAACAACCTATGGAGATGCTAGCATCACAGTGTTCAATCAAACCTGTATGCACGTAGAGTGAATATGACCATGTATCAAAAACTCACAGCAGAAAAGCACACCTGCCAAAATGTTTGTGTTTCCTCTGCTTAGTGGACATTTTTGATCATTCTATTTTTATTTTATTTTTTAAATTTTCTCTTCAGTTAAAATAAGCATGTATTATTTTTATAAACAAAATAAATCAGAAAAAAATGAGTGTGGGAATTCATTTGAAGTTGAGCACAGCAAATAAAAGCGACTGAGAGTGAGGGAAGAAATGTGCAGGGCAGTGTGCTGTGTCCCCCATCCAGTGTCAGCCTTGCAGTTTGGGAGGGACTGATCCAGTGCCCATCTCTGTGGATGGGCCCTCCTTCCCACCCAGGCTCAAGCCAAGGAGATTTCGGTGTTTATACTGGGGTCCCAGTGGAGTGAAGTGAAGCTATTTGCGTTGATGTGTGTGGGACTTTCCTCTCTCTGGGAAGCACGTGGCCCCAGCTGCTGCTGGTGGTCATCCCACAAACTTGAGGGAAGCCATCGTACAGGCAAAACCAAGACCAAGAGGAGAGCAGGACCTGGAGGACGGCAGAGGAGCAGCGTTGCCGCTCCCCGACCTCAAAGCTTTTCTATTAAGTGAACTTATAATGCAGGAAGTTGGTTTGAGATTTCTGGTTTTTTTTTTTTTTTTAATGATGTTACTTACAACTGTAAGGATTCCTGATACAGAGAGATATCACTAATTGCTTTCCACGGACAGAGTGTACCGGAAATAGAAAGGAGTGTAAGAGAAGGTGAGGGTATGTGTCTGACTTCACTATTGAGAGACAAGAACCTGAGAAAGAGGTCTAGAAAGCAGGATGGGTCTTGGAAACAAGCAGTGTAAGAAAGAGATAGAAATGCCCGGAAGGGAAAGCCTTTATGAATGACGCTTGGCACCATCAGCCTTATCGCATCTCATCTTATCTCATCTGACCACTTGATGGTCCTGCTAAATCACACAGACTGGAGAAAGAAAGAATGACATCTCCCGAGAGAGATGTTTTTGTTCCCTCTTGACTGGCTAGCCAGACTCTAGACGGTCTCTGGGAATTGGGATGTGCTCAGCTGGTCATCTGGATGAATCCTGATGCCACCAAATACATAGCACCTTACGACAGGTGTTAGAGTCCATGCTCTACGGATGACTGACTCCACCAAAGAGAGACTGATTAGGGATGAACGCAAGGGATGTTTTGCAAGATCTATGCAGTCCTGATTTTGGATTTGGAACAGAAAATCCTCAGCTCTGGATTTCAGGAAGAAAATCCTCAGCTCATCTAAGCAATTCTCACTTTGAAATTAAATACAAATTGCTGCTTAAGTTTTGCTGAAGAGTTGAAAGCGTGCGCGTGCGCACACACACACACACACACCCCCCCACACACACACACAACCGAAAGAGTGATCTTCCTATTTGAGACTAAGATTTCCAGGAGATCTCTGTGTACTTAGTAAGTCTTCTCACTCTGCTCATTCATCAGAATGAACTGAATTATTCATTTGATCTTTTATTCACTTAACAAATATTTCCTGGGGACCTACCTATCTAAGGCTGAGGGATAAAAGAATAAATAAAATAGTAAATAAAATATATTTATTTAACCCTTACTATATGCGAGCACCAAAGTAAGCACTTGCATTGTATTATTTATTGCATTTCATCCACTGAAACAGACCTATAGCTCAGCATTATTGTTTATTCCAATTTTACAGATGAGGAAATTAAAAATTTGATAGGTCATTTTCCCAAGGTCATACAGCCTCCAAGAGATGGAACCAGCAATCAATCCAAGAGTTACACACATTTAATTAACCCTTATGCCAAGGAGAAGACAGAAGCCCCCCAAAATGAGGCTAAATTCCCATGGGATCCTATCTATCTATCTATCTATCTATCTATATTTGGTGCAGGGGAAGCTATGAAGGTGGCTACTAATCCTGTTAGGGAAGGTTTGAAAGACAAATCATCACTTGATCGGGATCTTGAAAAATATGGAGAAAAACAGTAGGTACTGGGGAGGACGTGTATTCCTAGTAGAGTGCAGAGCTGAGCAAAGGTGTGGAGATGAAAGAGCATGGAGGCCCCGTGCCTGGGGAGCACCTCAGGTTCAGTGGGGCAGTAGCAGAAAAAAGGATGACAAGAAAGGCTTTATCTGCCAAGCCAAGGAGTTTGAACTTGAACAAGAGGAGCCAAAGAGGTTTTCCAGCCTGGAGGCAACAGGCTTTGTGTTTTCGAATGATCTTGTAGCTGGTGTGCCAGGGGCAATTTTTAAAGAGGGAGAGATCAGATGTACAGAAGCTTGTTGGGGAGGCCTTTGTAAACTCCAGGCGGCAAGATGAAGAGGACTTGAGACATCCCAGCCCCCACCTCAAAATCATTAGAAGTTAGTGCCAGTTTGGAGTTCTGTTTTTCTAGAGTTAGGGAGTCACAATGTGATATAATAAAGAGAGCACTGATGTCAGGCCCTCCTGCCTTCAAATCCTGGCTATACCTCTTACCTATGAATGTATGACCATCAAACCTCTTTTCTCTTGTATAAATTGGTCATAAGACCTAACTCATAGGATATCGGGAGGATTAAGTGCAGTAATTTATACAAAGTCCCTAGCATAAAGAAATTCCACAAATGGTAGTTCCATTCCCTACCCCTTCGTACTAAGATATGACAGATTGGGCACACAGATTAGTTAGAAGACCTGCCACATGCTGACACTTCCCAAGACTGACTAAAACATTTAGCCTACTAATCCAATTTTTCTTCAGCATTGATTTACTGAATTGATTAGTTTTTAGTAATTTTTTCTACCACTCTAGCTATATTAGTCAGGATAGACTAGGATATGCTACAGTAACACTTTAACTCTGGCGTCTCAGTGGCTTCATAATATAAAAGTTTACTTTTTCACTCATTTGATATGATCAACAGCAGTAATCAAGGGACTCTGCTCCACATAGGCACTCAGGGACCTAAGCTGACAAAGGCTCCACAGTCTTGTAACCTCACAGTCCGGAATGCAAGGTCTCCAAGGGTCCTGCGGCAATGGAAGAGAGACATGGAGGAGGTACACAGGCTTAAAACTGCCTTGACTCAGAAATGACACATGTCACTTCTACTCACGGTCCCCTGTTTTGAACTAGCTACATGCCTAAGCCTAACTGCCAGAGAAGCTAAGTAATGAAAGCAAGGACATGCATATTTGCTGGGCACTATTTGATCTGCCACAATAGTGATAGCTATATAAAAATTGTAAAAAAAAAACAAGTATATGTTCTTCTGGTTAAAGTCTCAAGTTATCCTTGACGAATGGAGTCATTCTTCCTTGTGTTAGTTCTCACCACAGTCCTTTGCTTCAGAGTAACTCGCTGTGAAAATATCTCCCATTCTTTCCCCTGTATGACTTCAAATAACAGAGCTGGAGGAATCTCAGAGGGAACTTCCAGGTCGACTTTTGCATGGAAATCGGGTATCCTGAATCGGTGAATGACCCACTAAGGCATCAATTTCTGTTTTGGCTCTTGTTGCTTTAACAGGAGAGTGACCAGAAAGCTTCTATCAGTGCTCAGCACGGGGTGGGCTAGAACCTAGATGGTCGGCTCATGCAAGATACTCCCCCTCACCCCACATAAACTCAGTAAGTAGATAGAACAATTTGTGTTTCTAAATCACTTTTTCTCTAATTTGGGAACTCAGGACACGCTGTACGAGAATCATCTCTGGTGTCTTAAGTTCTATCCTAGATGTACCAAATCTATGAAAAAGGGCTCAGAAATCTTTACAAATGTTTAGCCTTGCTTTGAGATTAAGCCCAGGAAAACTTCATCCGTTTGTGTATAATGGTTCGTCGTGAGCACAGCATCTCTGAGGCTGGGCAGGGTGAAGATGGAATGGCTGGGTGTTATTGCAAAGACTGGGCTCGAAGAGATACCACCTACAGGATTCAGTGGGGAGCAGCCTCTGGGTAAGTGAGGCCCTGTGGGCGTGGAGTCACCCAGTATCCACCCTTCCTTGGAGGATTATATTGGCCTGTGCCAGAGCTGAGACAAGCCAGACATTGCTCTGCATGTACCAGCAATGCCAGCGGCAGAGGAGTGGGCCGGTGCTCTACAGTGGCATTGTGTGGCAGGGGGAAGCTTTGCCGGCCAGGATGGCAGCTAAAGCAGGCAGAGAGGGCTTGCTCAGAAGTGGGTGTGCTGTAGAACCCTTTTAGAATATGCAAGCCCTCAAGGTCCTTGGACAATTGGAGGGTAAAGTGCTCAAGAGCGTGACACCGAATGTATCATCTATCTGGTGGCTAGAAGCTCTAGTACTTGAAACTGAGTTTGGAGGTCTGGCTCCGAGAGTTGTAGAGAAATTCATACTGATTATACCAGATGGGAAAACTGAGGCCCAGACAGAAGGCTGACCTGAGCTAAAATAGTGACGCGTGGCAGAGCTCGCTTCATCCCCAAATCTCCTTACCCCCAGCTCAGTGCTTTAGCTATAGAACATGCTGTTCACAGTAAAATCTTAAAAGTATAGGAAGTCTCAAGGTTCAGGTCCTTTTTCTTCTCTTCTTCTCTAGCATACCTTTCTTCTTGTTTCTTTACCTACTTTTCTCGTATTTCTTTTCAACTGATCTTTTCTGTTGCATCTGATTCAAACCGGTGAGCACAGACATGGGCAGCACAAAAGTAAAGAACTCATCATGGGGACTTAGGAACATCTGTAGGGCAAAATTGGAGCAATGACATCAGAGATACCAAATTAATACAGATGAACTCATTTGCTGTATGTGATGCCATCTCTTATATCTGGTCCCATCAGCTTCCCTAAATCATCAGGGTCAAGTCTTAGTTCAACAGCAACTTCATTTACACAGTTCATACTCTTCCTTATCAGACATGGAAAACGATGTACGTGAAATAGATATAGAGAATGGTGTGTGAAAATTATTTAACCTCTCTGAGCCTAAATCCATTATCTGTAAAGTGGGCATACTCACAACTGTCTCACAGGATTAAGCAAAACAATGTAACACTGTGCCTCTTATAGGGCCTGACATATAGAAGATAACTTAAACAACACTTTGCCTCCTTTTCTTTTTTCAGGCTCACTCTTATTGATGAGGAATGCTGAAATGGGAAGAATCTAGGAAACAGAAGCCCCAGGACTCTTGTTGCACCCTTGCCAGCCCACCTGGGTGCTTGGCAAATGTCTCAAGATTTGACATAGCTAAATCCGAAAGTCAGATACCATGATAAAGAAATGTGGGAGGAAAAACTATTGACCTATTTCCTGGAGAAAGAAAAAAATTCTGCCAAAACAAAGATGTTTTCAGAGAGTGGGTTGGTTTTGATAAATAATTAACTTGGGTTGGTTTCATTGTGTCTGGAGGAGTAATTACAACAGCATGTTCACGCCCCTGGAGTTCTGTTGTCACATTTTCCATGATAAAAATCTCCTTTGAAAAAAAAAAAGAGTTCAGAAACTTGGCTATAAAACAGTGCTCTGGTCTGAAGAACGCGGTGAAAACTTTCACAGTTTGTGGGCAATATTTTTAATTGGATCAAAAGATGCTCTATCATTTCCAACTGGCCTCAGTTAAACCCAGGTATATGAAATTGTATTGCCTTGGGAGGCATTTCATGGCCACCAACGTAGAACACCCCTCTGTTGTCCTATTGAGAATGTTGCTCCTTTCAACAGTTACTAAGTATACTGTCACCCTGACATATTTTTCGCCGTGCTAGGTGCTGGGCTGGTTGGAGGTGGATATAGACGGAGCTTTCGTCTGATGTTGAGCTCACAATCTCACTGAAGAGATGACAGTTTACAGTGTAGTGGAAAGACTGCTGAGCTCAAGATGTTGATTCAGATTTAAGCTCCTCTGCTTACAAAACCTAAGGGTCTCAAGTCCCTTTTCTGTGAAATGAGGTAATTGGATTACATAGCAAATGATTCTGAATTCTTAGGCCAACTCTGGTGGTAGCGTCTGCTGTATGGAGTAGATTTCTGAGGTCATGACCATGTTTGGTGGGAAAGAACACTGCAAAAGAACAAAAGAATGTTTAAACTATTCTGTATGAAATAATGAGAGATAGGTAGGGAAGGAGGAGGGAAAAGGAGAAGTATGAGGGAGGAACCAAAAAGAGGCTATGGCAGGAAAAATGCTATATTTTCACCAACTTTTCATTTTCCCTCGGGGACCGCTTATTACTCTATTTCCCAGCTTCCTCTACAGTTGCATGGGCCAGGGGACTAAGTTCTGCCCAATGGAATGTTGGCAGAAATAGTGTGTGCCATTTGCTGGCTTGGCCCCTGAGACATTCTGTGAGGTTCTCTATATTCAGTTTTTCATACTCACTTCCTTGTCTCCCAGTTGAATGCAGACGATCCAGAGGAAAACTCTGAGATGGAACCACTAGAGAAAAAGAGAGTCAGTTCTTGGGTCACTGCATACAACCTCCCTCTGAATATCCATCTGGACTGTGATGCGGGTAAGAAACACATTTTTTTTTTTTTAAACTACTGAGATATCGGGGTTGTTTGTTACAGCATCTAGTCTACCCTGACTAATACAGATTGCGGGAAGCAGGAAACCAAGTGGGGAGTGACCAGGAAATACTCCTAAAGGCAGAGTGGTAAGGGTGATTTTTGGTAAAGAAATGCCCAATATCTAATTTGAAGTCATTAATTTAGCCATGATGGAAACCCTTATTCATCTCAGCCCCACCCCTAAATCACAAGTGTTTTGTGAGAATCAGTTTTCAGCGAAATTTCATAAAAAGGATGAATGTCATACCTGAGTTGCTACAAAAGAGACCACACCCACAAAAGCAGGAAGCTCAAGGCAAATATGACCAAAGCACGTAAGTCCCCTGGGAATTTGCAGTAGACTCACACAAGACATGAAATGAGATTTTGACTCATTTTCGTCTAGACTGTAATGGTGCAGGGAGACTCCTGCTGACCTCAGGGTTACCAGGCATTAGAGCTCAAAACAAACCAACAATCTAGCCAGCCCTGAAGCACAGGTCTCCCTCCAGGTCCTGCTGGACTCCCAACCTGGCTCTTGCTTTGCCACCTCCCTCTCTGCTTTTTCATGTCCACTCAGACCACAGGAATGCCAAGCTCTGGAGAATCTTGTCTGTCAAGAAATCCAAAGGCCTGACATCGTTTAGTGACAGGGTTACTGTCTGGCTCCACACTTCGGAAAAGTGAAATAAGATGAGAACTTTGTGGAGCAGGGCAGCCTACTCCCCACCCTTGGAGGTGGAGCTGCTTCCAAAACAGGATTGGGTTCTATGAAATTTTGGGGGGATTGATATTTGTCTATTTTCTTAAACTATATTTAGATAAGGTTGGATTGGCCATGATTTGCTCACCATGAACCGGTGCCAATGGACAGCAGAATGATTTTCGTTGGATCAAGTTTCTCCACAACTCTCAAATAATACATATTTTTAGATGTGAATTTCAGATTCAGAGTCTTCTCCTTTTGCTATGATTTTGGAAGTCTTGCCAAGTGGATGTGTTAACTTTCTAGGCCAATGGCTGAAATCAGAACCATTGTTTCCCTTTGGGATTGTCTGTCAGACTCCTGCAGTCTCATGGCTGGGGATTCAAGATGTATCCCCTTTACTGTTCGCAGTTTGTGTGCTCTCAGATCCGGGATGATTTAGTTACACGTAAGAACCCAACAACTTTCTGCCCTTCCAGCGCCCCCCTGGGCAGCCTAGAAACCAAGGACGATGGCAATTCTCAGAAATCCAGGTTTAGTATTTACCATTTCATGGACTTCTAGTACTGCCAGCATGCTGAGAGACCACCTAATGCCAAAGGGTTACTTAGTACCTGAGCAAAATAATGCCCAGAGGGGTGAAGTGTATAAAGAAGATTATACAGTGAGTCTGAGTCATAAGCAGAAAGCAAAAAATGATAGTATGTTTTTGAGTATGCTGTAATTTTATTAAAGTACACTGTAAAACAGTACAGGTTGAACCGAAGAATAAAAAAGAAGAAAAAGGTTTTGGAATTAGAGTATGAAAAAGAAATCAATGATAGATATTCCAAAAAGAAGATTTATAAAACTTTCTTCTTCCCAAAATAACAAGAGTGAAAAAAATTGAAGCAAAGCTAAACCATTAACGCAAAACTAGTGAAGTATCCCAATCTCATACTCTGAGTGTTGTGAAAGGGTTTTCAGATTTAGAACAATTTGGACAGAATTGAAAGAAGATGCTGGCTGCACAGATGCATGACTCCCCTTAGAAACAAAATTGCAACAGAACAGGAAGTAAGGGGAGGTAAAGCTGAATGTTGTTGATTTTCAGAGTTGGAGAGATTAGGACTAAGGTTCAGGTTGTTCCACTGGGAAAATGGGGACTATCTTCTGTTGAAGAAGCTTTTTCTCACTGTTGATTTTCAAAAGCCCTATAGGCCTGGGCTTGGATTGCTGCCAGCTTTTCCTCTGGCCTTTGGCAGGGCAGATGGTATGAGAGAAATGGAGGAATCATTTCTTAAGATTCCCTGTTTGTGCTGATCCAACAGCAGCGAACAGAGGCTCGGTAGGGTGTGGCAATCAATGCATGTCAAACTCAAATCAAAATCATGTGAGAGGGCTTCCCTGGTGGCGCAGTGGTTGAGAGTCTGCCTGCCAATGCAGGGGACACGGGTTCAAACCCTGGTCTGGGAAGATTCCACATGCCACAGAGCAACTGGGTCCGTGAGCCACAAGTACTGAGCCTGCGCGTCTGGAGCCTGTGCTCCGCAACAAGAGAGGCCGCGACAGTGAGAGGCCCGCACACCGCGATAAAGAGTGGCCCCCGCTTGCCCCAACTAGAGAGAGCCCACGCACAGAAACGAAGACTCAACACAGCCAAAAATAAGTAAATAAATAAATAAATTTTAAAAAAATCACGTGAGAAACAAGGACAGGAATAAGGACAGCACCTTCTTATAGCCAGTCACCCAGAGAAGGGTACAAACCCAAGTCCAAAGCTCACCACCCATTCCTCCTTGAGACGGGGGAATTGAGTCATCGATATGGTGGTGTGATTCTCAGTTACTTCCAGAAAGTAGAGAGAAAAAGAACAAAGACAAAATTCTTTAATTCTGGTTACACAAAGCCCAAGCTCCTTGTCCACACCCTTTGGACATTTATGTGACTGGAGAAAAAAAACCCAAAATATCCAGTGCTTCAGCTCATATTCCAAGGAAAAGATTTACACAGTGCTCACGGCAACAGTAAATCCACAACAACTTGGAAAAAGAGCAGCTTGAGATACAATGGCTCTGTTCAAAGATGAGGAAAAAGAAATCCCTGCAATAGGAAACCACAATAAGAATTAGCAAAAATAAACAAATACATGAATAAATGGAAAATAACATGAAAAATACAAATAAATTTCCAAAAAATGTATTCAAGAAAATAGAAGAACATTTTAGTTGCAACTACTTTACACTCTCAAGGCAAACATAGACTTTATGGAATGAGAGATATATTGATATTTATGCAACTGATTAAAATAGAAAGGAAGCTGGTAAAAGTAAGGAAATGAATTAAAGTGAAAAATAATATACTGGAAACTTTAAAATACACTTTCAAAGACCAAAATTAATATCTGAAAATATTAAGTCAATGGTGTGTGGACACAGCACTGGGGGAAAATAAAAACAGGATGCAGAGCAAATAGGAAAAGATGAAAGTATTCACCAATATAATAACATGACAGGGAGAACTGACACTGGAGAGCAACGCATGACATTTGAGGAAAGGAAGCACTGTAAACAGAACAGAAACGCGTTCTAAGACCTAAGAGAAGAAAACCTTTCAGATTTGAAGGAATGACTGATTTTCTAATTTGAAGCGTTCACCCTATTCCAGGAAACTTAGCAGATAGAAAAAATCCCTCAAATATAGTCTAGTGAAGCGACTAGATTTCAAAGAAAATGAAAAAAAAAAAAGCTATTAAACTCAGGACAGGTTACCTAAAAGGGCAAATAAATTAGGTTGAGTTCAAGATGCTAGAAAGCAATTGTGCAAGAAATAGGAATTCTAGTGTGTTAGTCAAAAATTGCCTTCGGTTTTTAAGAAAAATAAAAGACACATTTTTCATTTGCACCAAGAACTTTATTAAACAATGTATTCACCCTTTTGTTCCACTACTGCCTGCCATTTTTCAGGCAACTTCATGATTCCATATTCCCAAAGCTTATCTTTTTGAGCAAAGAACTGTTCCAAGTGCCTTTTTTTTTTTTTTTTAAATTAGCTTTGGCTGCTTTGGGTCTTCGTTGCTGCGCGTGGGCTTTCTTTAGTTGTGGCGAGTGGGAGCTACTCTTCCTTTAGGTGCACGGGCTTCTCATTGCAGCAGGTTCTCTTGTTGCAGAGCACAGGCTCTAGGGCATGTGGGCTTCAGTAGCTGTGACAAATGGGCTCAGTAGTTGTGGCTCGCAGGCTCTAGAGCCCAAGCTCAGTAGTTGCGGTGCATGGGCTTAGTTGCTCTGTGGCATGTGGGATCTTCCTGGACCAGGGCTCGAACCTGTGTCTCCTGCATTGGCAGGTGGATTTTTAGCCACTGCGCCACCAGGGAAGCCCCCAGGTGCCTTTTACAGTCTTCCAGAGAATTGAAATTTTTTCCATTAAGATAATTTTGTAAAGACCGAAATAAATGGAAATCTGAAGGTGCCATGTCTGGTGAATATGGCAGATGAATCAGAACTTCCCAGCCAAGCTGTAACAGTTTTTGCCTGGTCATCAAAGAAGCACGCGGTCTTGCGTTAACCTGATGGAAGATTATGCGTTTTCTGTTGACTAATTCCAGACGCTTTTCGTTGAGTGCTGCTTTCAGTTGGTCTAATTGGGAGCAGTACTTTTTGGAATTAATCGTTTGGTTTTCTGGAAGAAGCTCATAATAGAGGACTCCCTTCCAATTCCACCATATATACAACATCACCTTCTTTGGATGAAGGCTGGCCTTTGGTGTGGTTGGTGGTGGTTCATTTTGCTTGCCCCACAATCTCTTCCATTCCACATTGTTGTACAGTATCCACTTTTCATCTCCCGTCACAATTTGTTTTAAAAACAGAACACTTTTGTTATATTTAAGTAGAGAACTGCATGCGGAAATACGGTCAAGAAGGTTTTTTACACTTAACTTATGTGGAACCCAAACATCAAAGCGATGAACATAACCAAGCTGGTGCAAATGATTTTCAACGATTGATTTGGATATTTTGAATATGTCGGCTATCTCTCACGTGGTACAACATTGATTGTTCTCAATTAATGTCTCAATTTGATCGCTGTCAACTTCAACTCGTCTACCCAACCGTGGAGCATCGTCCAGCGAGTAATCTCCAGCACGAAACTTCCAAACCAGTTTAGATACGTTCGATCAGTCGACAGAACTTTCTCCATACACTGCACAAATCCTTTTTGTGTGTTTTGGTAGCGTTTTTACCTTTCTTGAAATAATAAAGCTGAAAATGTTGCTTTTTTCCTTCCATCTTCAATACTCAAATGGCTACACAAAAATTCACCAATTTTGATGTCTTTTTTTAAATGCACACTGATATGACAGCTGTCACATACAATCTAACAAAATTGTTTTGAATGAAGTGAAAGATGACTAAGTGCTACTAGAACCATCTTATGGAAAAAACCGAATGAACGTTTTGGCCAATGCAGATAACTAGTTAAATGTGTAAGTAAAACCAACAGAAAGTTATTCTCAAATATAAAACGTCTTGGGGAATATTTTATCCATGTACTCCTCCTGAGAAATGTACCAAAAAATACAACTTAGACAGCCAGGAACTTTTTAAGAATAGTAAAAAAGCTGAAGAATGGGAAAATCTGAGTATGAAAGGGAATTGAAAATTAAGTATGATAAATGTATAATTATACCTAAAGGTATTGTAGTTAGAAATGGTTTTAAATGTTATAATTAAAAAAATGTTAAATTAAAAAAAAATGATAATAACAAGATCCTGAAAATAACATTATAATAGATTGCGGAGGGGGAATCCCAGAGTATCCCAGAGTCATTATATTTCATATCTTATTTTACCATGAGGGTAAGGGTAGGATTGATGACTGTCAATAGATGTGGTTTTGAAGGATGTAGTTTGATCTCATTTATAAATATTGATATAAAAATCCAAAACAAATTGAATATTAACAACTCAGATCGATTTACCAAATCTTTATTGAGCTTCTATTATGTTCTTGTTTTAGAGATATAACAATGACTATAACATAAAGTTCCTGTCTCTCCTGGAGGTTATGCTCTATGCCATGATCAAGAATGATTTATGCCAGGAAAGCAAATATGAGTTAGCACTATGGCAGCTATGAATATAATTCAGAATCTTGGAAAGGTTTCCAGTTCTACATGCAAGGATCTTGGAAATCACCACTCTGCCCTAAAAATAAGGAAAAAGCTGAACAGACTGAAAAACCCAAAAAATCTCCTAGATTTTAAGAGAGATGAGAACACAGGGCAAACCCCTGCCCCCAAGATTGGAGAGACAGACAGGCAAATACAAGGAGTAATGGCTTACTGGAGCAGAGACTCACAAGGGGAAACCTCAGTGGGAACCAGGGCCGGGAACCAGTGCCAAGGAGGAAAACTAGAATTGTAATTGATGAATTGCTGGAGGCTCAGTGTGGATGACTCTAAGAGTTAAAAACTCCAGGGGAATCAATCACAGGGCGGCCCCACAATTTTATGTTTTACCTCTAGGAGTTCAACCAGGTTCCCACAGTAAATATCAGAGAAAAATCCCCTCGTGCTTCTGGCAGGGGGATGGGAAAAGGAGCCAGAGCACTCTGTTGTTCTGAACGAGGCCTGTCCTCAGAAGAAACCAGTTAATTAGAGCCTAATCTGCTGAGGTATTATCAGAGCCTGATGAGGGAGAAGGAAAATATCCAACTCCACGACACTCTAGCAATTATCTCTCGTCTCAGGGAGGGGGAAAAAAAAAACTAGAAATACTTGTGAAATCCACAGTTTAGAGGCTCACTGAAAAACTAGCCAAAATCATAGGACTATAGAACATTTCCCCTCTCACCACACCTCACCGCCACATTACTAAAGGCCTACTTATAGCAGGTCTTTTTATCTGGTACATCAAGCCCACCTATCAAGAAAAACTTACAAGGCCTACTAAAAGGCAAAAAACACGATGTGAATATACAGAGCAAGCATCAGAAGCATACATGACAGGGATGTTGGAGTTATCAGACTGGGAATTGAAAACAACTGTGGAAAATATGTTACGGGATCTAATGGATAAAGTAGACAGCATGCAAGAACAGATGGGCAATGTAAGCAGAGAGACAGAAATCCTAAGAAAGAACCAAGAAGAAATGCCAGAGATCAAAAACACTGTAACAAAAGTGAGGAATGCCTTTGTTGGGCCAATACCTTGATTTTTTTCCCAGTAATACCTAGGAAAAACGTTTTGGACTTCTTACCTACAGAAGTTTTGGACTTCTTACCTACAGATCTGTAAGACAGTAAATGTGTATAGTTTAAGTCACTAAGTTTGTGGCAGATGGTTATGGCAGCCATAAAAAACTAACACACCTACCATCTCCACAATGAGTATGAGATACTGTAAAGATGAAAGGAAACAGCCATCACTGCTTGCAGATCATATGGCTGGATAGCTGGTAAACTTGAAATAATCAACAACCTGTTAGAAAATATCAAGTGTTCAGCCAAGAAGATCATTTAAAGATTAATGTAAAAAAGACAATACTTTTCTTTATTTTTTTTTTTTTGCGGTACGCGGGCCTCTCACTGTTGTGGCCTCTCCCGTTGCGGAGCACAGGCTCCGGACGCGCAGGCTCAGCGGCCATGGCTCACGGGCCTAGCAGCTCTGCAGCATGTGGGATCTTCCCAGACCAGGGCACGAACCCGTGTCCCCTGCATTGGCAGGCGGACTCTCAACCACTGTGCCACCAGGGAAGCCCAACAATACCTATCTTATATATCAACAATAAACAGCACATATAATCCAATAAAGATTCCATTCATTGTAGCAAAAGGCCATGAAATACATAATAAATTCATCAAGAAGTGTGCAAAGTGTGTTTGAAGAAAACTGATACACAATACTGAACAATATCAAAAAAAAAGAAAAAAATGAAGTTACTTCCTTGTTCTGATATTAACAGTCTTAATATTGTAGTCTGTAAAATTTAACAAAATCCAAAACAATTTATACACTGTCTTGGTAATGGAAATTTGTTAAAATTACTCTAAAGTTCATCTTTGAAATCAAATATGCAAGATTAGGAAGAACAATACCACACAAAGTATTTTTTTTAAAAAACTATAAGCTCTATTAATAAAACAATGTGATATTACTTTAGGTTAGAAAGATAACTGACTATTGATTAGTTAATAAGTAGATTTAAATAAATATGGGACTGTATTATATGACAAAATGGTATTTCAGATTGATGATAGGAAATATAGACTGTTTAATAAATAGTGTTAACAGTGGAAATAATAAACAGTGAAAATGATGAAGATGATTAATATTGTTTTATTAATTAGAAATTAATTTCAGATAGCTATTACATAAATGTAAATATTAAAGTCATGTTATTAAAAAATGGTGATGAATATTTTTTATTTTCTTAGGGATATGGAGGCCATAACTCATAAACCATAAAGGAAGAGACTGATTGTGTTAACCATTTCTATATAGAGAAAAATATAGAAAGTCAAAGTTCTAAAATCAAACTGTGAAACATTCTCAAATAAGAAAAATACCATACGATTCAATGGCAAATTGGATAAAAATTACAGGCAGCCATTGAGGAAATAATAAATATGAATAGCCCATAAACATCAGAAGAGATATTCAACTAAGCCTCCAATAAAATAAATGCATGTAGAACCTATGACTTGTTTTTGCTGTACCGTATCAGATCAGTAAAGAGGGAAAATAGAGATAATATCCAGGGTTGAAAAGGATATAGGGAAACAGGAACATTAAGTACAAGTTGATAGATATAAAAGCTAGTACAGTCTTCCTGGATGATAGGGTGCATAAAGATTTAAAATGTACATGTCCTGAGATCCTTCTAATATGACTTCATTCTACGGAGATAATTGAAAATGAAGTTAATCACACAGGCATGTTCATTAAAGAGTTGTGTATAATAGTGAAACAGTAGAAATAGTCACAGAAAGTGGAGTATATAAGTAAAATTTGGTACATCTGTCCTATGGAAGATGAAAGATACTTATATAGATTTATATCTTTTTAGTGGCTTCTCAAATTCCATTAAAATCTATCTTACCCTTAAAACATGTAAATTTCTATATATTACTGTTGAGTGAAAAAATAAGGATTAGATGTTGAGGGGTCTAGTAAAATAGTTATCAAAAGCTTGATGCTGGTTTCTCTGGATAGTGATGGTTTTTGTTCCTTTGTTTGTTTGTTTGTCAGATTTTTGTTGTCTTTTGTATACCTTTATGTAATATTGGATTTTCTACAATGAAGGTACACTTACCTGTGTAGACAAAACAAAAAACAAAACAAAACATAAAACAAAAATACCACACCAAGTTTTTTATTTAAAAATAAAACCTTCAGAGGCCTCATTGCAAAGCAATGACTCTGTTAAAATTATTTTGTGAACAAAACATTTCATTTACTTGGAATTATCTTAACTGGAAAAATGCTTAATTTTCTCCTACCAGATTTCCTGTTACGCAAAGATTTTAAAGTAGAAACAATTGCTTCAAGTTGAGTTGTATAAAGAATTGTACTTTGGGCCGGTAAGACTGTTGTATAATTTAGAATCATTTTTTTTTTTCTTCCCAAATATTCCCATTGTTATTATGGTGGAGGAGTCACTCTCTCGTGGCCCAAATGTAATCACAAGATGGTTTAGTAGATGTAGTGATATAATATAAGGAGCCATAGTATTACTGAGATAAAACAACACTTCACTTTATAGTTCAGGGAAATCATGCTCAGAAGTATACAGATAGCTCATGCAGCTCAATATAATAAAGCAAACAAAAAACCCAATCACAAAATGGGCAGAAGATCTAAACAGACATTTCTCCAAAGAAGACCTACAGATGGCCAAAAAGCACATGAAAAGATGCTCAGCACTGCTAATCATTAGAGAAATACAAATCAAAAATACAATGAAGTATCACCTCACACCAGTCAGAATGGCCATCATCAGAAAGTCTACAAACAATAAATGCTGGAGAGGGTGTGGAGAAAAGGGAACCCTCCTACACTATTGGTGGGAATATAAATTGGTACAGACACTATGGAGAACAGTATGGAATTTCCTTAAAAAACTAAAAATAGAGCTACCATATAATCCAGCAATCCCACTCCTGGGCATATATCTGGGGAAAAGCATACTTCAAAAAGATACATGGGGGCTTCCCTGGTGCAACAGTGGTTAAGAATCCGCCTGCCAATGCAGGGGACATGGGTTCGAGCCCTGGTCCGGGAAAATCCCACATGCTGCGAAGGAACTAAGCCCATGCGTCACAACTACTGAGCCTGCACTCTAGAGCCTGCGTGCCATCACTACTGAGCCCATGTGCCACAACTACTGAAGCCCACACGCCTAGAGCCCATGCTCCGCAACAAGAGAAGCCACGCACCACAATGAAGAGTAGCTCCCACTCGCTACAACTAGAGAAAGCCCTTGCACAGCGACGAAGACCCAACACAGCCAAAAATAAATTAAAAAAAAAAAAGATACATGCACCCCAATGTTCATTGCAGCGCTATTTATAATAGCCAAGACATGGAAGCAACCTAAATGTGCATTGACAGATGAATGGATAAAGAAGATCTGGTACATATACACAATGAAATACTACTCAGCCATAAAAAATAATGAAATAATGCCATTTGCAGCTACATGGATGGACCTAGAGATTATCATACTAAGTGAAGTAAGTCAGACAGAGAAAGGCAAATATCATGTGATACCACCTACATGTGGAATCTAAAAAGATAATACAAATGAACTTATGAACAAAACAGAAACAGACTCACAGACTTAGAAAACAAACTAATGGTTACCAGAGGAAAAGGTGGGGGTGGGGGAGGAATAAGTTAGGAGTTTGGGATTAACATATACACACTACTATATATAAAATAGATAATCAACAAGGACTTACTGTATAGTACAGGGAATGCCACTCAAAATTCTGTAATAATCTAAATGGGAAAAGAATCTGAAAAAGAATAGGTATATGTATACCTGAATCACTTTTCTGTATACCTGAAACTAACACACATTGCAAATTAACTATACTCTAATATAAAATAAAAATTAAAAAACAAAAAGGAAAGTGATGTGAGCAGAGGCAGACAGTGAGTCAACGGCAGCCCTGAGACTGGTCCAGCAACCATCATTCGCAAGTTGCTCTCTGATGTGTTTCTCCTAGAGTGTCTCTGATTTGCTTGAGGGGCCTTCATGGGTAGCGAGGGGTCCATGCAGATGGAATTCAAACAGAGCAAATCTGCTTTAGTCTATTTTATATATCAGGCTTCCAGCCAAGTTTGAAGATCAATCTACTAGGTCACACTATTCTTCCACGGCAATTTGCACTATGAATATAAACCAACCCCACCAATGATCCAGCCCAGAGTAGCTTCAGACTGAGACTTATTGCTATCTTTTGTCCATAGCCTGATTTCCCTGGAATCCAGCCTAAGGTCTTAGGCTGGTTGGTCAGGGCCAACTGATTAAATCTCCTTTTGTTCTTAGTCTTTTTGAGTTATTCGGGGAGATTCTGCCTCTGAATATGGTATAGTTCACAGATCTTTAGGAAGCATGCCCTGTGGGTGTACGTGAGTCTCATACCCGGCTGAATGATTCTACCCAAAGTGGCAGGAGGAGAATGAGGGCAGGCAACAGACCCTGTCCATGGTTACTGTTCAGGCCCACATTTTTGCTGAGGTCATAGATAAAGTCACAGATGTCATGGTACTCAATTTGTGGACAATTAGAGCTGGAAGTAATAGTAAATATCTTGGTTTAACAAGAATCAGTAACTTAAAGGACTTAAACAGCATGGGCAATGGAAATGAACTATATAATTCTCAGTATTGTTCCAAGTTGCTGCTTTTTAAGGTAGTAAAGTCCCCACTGCTGGAAATGTTAAATCAGTGACTATTTGTCATTTGTGAGGGATGCAGAGGAATTCTCGGACCTCTACCTCTAGTATTCTCCCCAACTATTGTATTCCAGTCCAGTATGCACAGTGAATTCTTCCTCAATACAAGATAGATGCTCTTCCATGTTGTTCCTAACAAAGAACCAATAGGAAAATTGTTCGTAAGTTACTGTATCCAAGGGCACTGGATTGATCCAAAGGAGAATTTCAAGGACTTTACAAGTTATTGCTTGTTGGGTAGACTCATAGCCAAGCCCCTGGTTTGATAATAAGTCCCCAGGCTTGTAGTGCAGATATGGAGAAAGATATGAAGAGAAGGAAGACAGATCTTCTAAGAAACCAGGGGGAGAGTCGGAGAGAGGTGACAGGGCCGTGGCAGTCAGGGTGGCTGCAGGCCAGCTTCTCATCTCCCCACTACTTACAAAAGGCATCTTCAGGCTTCTTGAAAATGGCCCATAAGAAAAGCAGCCACTGGGGCTTCCCTGGTGGTGCAGTGGTTGGGAGTCCGCCTGCCAGTGCAGGGGACACGGGTTCGTGCCCCGGTCCGGGAAGATCCCACATACCGCGGAGCGGCTGGGCCCGTAAGCCATGGCCGCTGAGCCTGCGCGTCCGCATCCTGAAAAAAAAAGAAAAGCAGCCACCACTTCCAGTTCACAGATCAGTGAAGATAGAGATGCGGGTGGCAGAATTTACACTTTTTGAACTTTGATTATATGCCGGGCACTATGCTAGATGTGTTATTTCATTTAACTTCTTATATTTTTATCCTCATTTGACACAAAAAGAAACTGAGACTCGGCAAAATGAAGTGGAATTCCCCAGGACCCACTAACAGTTAAATGTTAGAGCATGAGCCCTGGTTTGTTTGATTTTTTATCTGGAATCAAAGGCTATCAAGGGAGCACCGAAATATATAAAGTAAATACTAACAGACCTGAAGTGTGAAATAGACAACAATACAATAATATTAGGGGACTTCAATACCACTCTTTCAACAATGGATAGTTCATCCAGACAGAAAATCAATAAGGAAATATTAAACTACGTTAGACCAGATGAACTTAACTGACATTGACAGAACAAGTTTCTCCAACAGCAGCAGAATATCTATTTTTTTCTCAAGCACACATGGAGCATTCTCCAAAATAGATTGTACGTTAGGCCACAAAATAAGTTCTTAATAAATTTAAGAAGACTAAAATCATATCATATTTTTGACTACCATGGTATGAAACTAGAAATCAACTACAAGAAGAAAACTGGAAAATTCACAAATATGTGGAGATTAAACAACATGCTACTGAACAGCCAGTGGGTCAAAGAAGAAATAAAACAATATTTTGAGGCTGTGAAAATGGAAATACTACATACCAAAACTTACGGGATGCAGCAAAAGCAGTTCTAAAAGGGAAGTTCATAGTGATAAATGCCTATATTAAGAAAAAAGAAAGAGCACAAATAAACAACCTAAATTTACACCTCAAGGAACTAGAAAAAAGAACAACCTAAAGCCAAAATTAGTAGAAGGAAGGAAATGACAGAGATCAGAATGGAAATAAATGAAATAGAGACCAGAAAAACAACAGGAAGAAAACTCTACAAAAGTAAAAGCTGTTTTTTTAAAAAAGATTAAAAAAAAAACCTTTAGCTAGACTTACCAAGAAAAGAGAGGATTCAAATAAATAAAGTGAGAAATGAAAGAGGAGACATTACAACTGATAGCACACTAATACAAATGATGATTAAGAGACTATATGAAAAATTATACACCAAAATTTGGACAACCTAGAAGAAACGGATAAATTTCGAGAAACATACAACCTACCAAGACTAAGTAACGAAGAAATAGAAAATCTGAACAGATCAATACTAGTAAGGATATTGAATCAAAAACCTCCCAACAAAGAAAAGCCCAGGACCGATGGCATCACTGGTGAATTCTACCAAACATTTAAAGAAGAATTAATAAAGGTCCTTCTCAAAATCTTCCAAAAAATAGAAGTGGAGAGGACACTTACAAACTCATTTTATGAGGCCAGCATTATTCTGACATCTAGACCAGACAAAGATACAAAAAGAAAAGAAACTTAGATGCCAATATCCCTGATGATTATAGATGCAAACATCAACAACATACTAGCAAACCAAGTTCAACAATACATTAAAAGGATCATGCATCATGATCAAGTGAGATTTATTCCAGGGATTCCCTATCAAAATACCAATAACATTTTTCACAGAAATAGAAAAACAACCCTAAAATTTGTATGGAACCACAAAAGACCTTAAACAGCCAAAACAATCTTGAGAAAGAAAGACAAAGCTGGAGACATCACACTTCTTGATTTTGAACTATATTACAAAGAAAGCTTCAGTGATCAAAACAGTACAGTATTGGCATAAAAATAGACACATAGATCAATGGAACAGAATAGAGAGCCCAGAAATAAATCCATACATATATGCTTAATTAATTCATTAATTCATGACAAAGGAATCAAGAATATACAATGGGAAGAGGATAGTCTCTTCAATAAAATTGCTGGGAAAACTAGACAGACAGCCACATGCAAAATAAAAAAACTGGACTCCTATATTATACTGTACACAAAACCAACTCAAAAAAGATTAAAGATGTGAATATAAGGCATGAAAGTATAAAACTCCTAGAATAAAATGGGGTAAGTCCTTGACACTGGTATTGGCAAAGATTTTTTGGATTTGACTCAAAAGCACAGACAGCAAAAGTAAAAATAAACAAACGACATCAACCAAACCAAAAGTCTTCTGCACAGCAAAGGAAACCATCAATGAAATGAAAATGCAATCTACAGAATGGGAGAAAATATTTACAAATTATATATTAATAAGGGGTTAATATCCAAATATATATAGAACTCATACAACTCAATATAAAAATAAAAACCCAAACAATCAGATTAAAAATGGGCAGAGGGGGCTTCCCTGGTGGCGCAGTGGTTGAGAGTCTGCCTGCCGATGCAGGGGACACGGGTTCGTGCCCCAGTCTGGGAAGATCCCACATGCCGCGGAGCGGCTGGGCCCGTGAACCATGGCCGCTGGGCCTGCGCGTCCGGAGCCTGTGCTCCACAACGGGAGAGGCCACAACAGTGAGAGGCCCGCGTACCGCAAAAAAAAAAAAAAAAAAAAAAAAAAAATGTGCAGAGGAACTGAATACACATTTTTCCAAAGAAGATGTACTGATGGCCAACATGCACTTGAAAAGGTACTCAGTGTCATGATCATCAGGGAAATGCAAATCAAAACCCCAGTGAGATATCATCTCATACCTGTTAGAATGGCTATCATTAAAGGATGAGATAACAAGTGTTGGAGAGGATGTGGAGAAAAAGGAACTCTTGTGCACTGTTGGTGGGAATGTAAATTTGTGCAGCCACCATGGACAACAATATGGAGGTTACCCCCGCAAATTAAAAATAGATCTACCATGTGGTCCAGCAATTCCACTTTGGAGTATATATCCAAAGGAAGTAAGAACAGGACCTTGAAGAAATATCTGCACTCCCAGGTTTGTTGCAGCATTATTCACAATAGCCAAGATATGGAAACAACCTAAGTGCCTGTCAACAGATGAATGGATAAAGAAGATGTGGTACATATATACGATAGGATACTATTCAGTTATGAGAAAGAAGGAAATCCTGCCATTTGTGACAACATGGATGAACCTTGGGGGCATTATGCTTAGTGAAATAAGCAGACAGTGAAAGACAAATACTGCACGGTAACGCTTATATGTGAAATCTAAAAACAAAAACAAAACGAAAAACGTCAAAATCATAGAAACAGAGAGTAGAAAAGTGGTTGCCAGGGGCTGCGGGCTGAGGTGGGGGAAATAGGGAGAGTTTGGTAAGAGGGTACAAACTTTCAGTTAGAAGGTGCATAAGTTTTGAGGATTTAATATAAAACATGGTGACTATAGTTGGTAACACTGTATTGTATAATAGAATGTTTTTAATTAAAAAAAATATGGGTCTGGGGCTTCCCTGGTGGCGCAGTGGTTGAGAATCTGCCTGCCAATGCAGGGGACATGGGTTCGAGCCCTGGTCTGGGAAGATCCCACATGCCACGGAGTAACTGGGCCCGTGAGCCACAACTACTGAGCCTGCGCTCCGCAACAAGAGAGGCCGCGACAGTGAGAGGCCTGCGCACCGCGATGAAGAGTGGCCCCCGCTCGCCGCAACTAGAGAAAGCCCTCGCATAGAAACGAAGACCCAACACAGCCAAGGGTAAATAAATTAATTAATTAATTAAAAAAATATATGGGTCTGGGCAGATCAAGTGACTTACCCAAGATCTCATGCTGGGCTGATAACCTGATGAAGATAATCATATTCTCCCTCCCCCAAATGCAGTCAGCATTTTTGAAAAGGACTGTGAGAAGTCAATAGATAAAATACCTAGTGTGTGTCAGGCAGTGTGTCATCAGTGTGTTCACTGGAATGCATGTTTCATAATTCTCCATTCTTGTGCAAGAAAACTAGTATCAGACCCAGCACCTTTGGAAGAAGCTTGAAAAGAAGTGAAAGTAGAGATGCCAGAAACTCCAAGAGTTTTAGAAACAGCCAATGGAGTCTTTAATGCATGGCAACTCGTAAAGTTGTTTGTTTAGGGTCATTGTTCAGAGGCATAGCATGTTATTTCTGTTTCCATTTATAGCAGGGGTCCCCAAACCATGGCCTGTGGGCCAAATACAGCCCTTGGCCTGCTTTTGTAAATAAAAATTTTTTTGGAATGTAGCCACATCTGTTCATTTGCATATTTTCTATGTCTGCTTTTGCACCACAATGATAGAGTTTAATATTTGTGATGGAAATGTATGGTTTGCAAAATCTAAAATATTTACTATCTATAATATTTGCTATCTATAAGACTTTATAGAAAATGTTTGCTGACCCTGGTTTATTGTATTTTTCAGCTCACTTCAGCACTTTTTATTGAAATTTCTTACTTTCCCAAAGCCCAGGAATGAATATTAATTCTATCGCTGTTTTTCTAAACTTTTCGCAAGTTGCTTACTTGTAGATGTAAATATCCTGGCAGAGTTTCTAGCATGTGTGAGCCCCTAGGTATATACACAACAGTAATGGAATGATTTCTTGGGTTTCACATCCTTTTTATAAAGTTTGCCTGTGGCTGTGGGGAGGGGTGGTATCCTGCTCTCTCCCTACAAATTCTAATTTAGGGGAGAAAACAGGAGAGCTGTGTGGTCCAGGGGTCTGTTTCCTTTGCTGTTACTACTGGTGGACTCATTAAAGACTTGTTAGGTTGGGGAGCAGGTGCCCAGACAAGAATGAATCTTTGGCTTTATTGTATAGAAGCCCTGAGGTCTGAAAATATTAGGTTAAAGCAGAAGTTTCAGGCCTACATCCAATGCTGCAGAAAGTCCCACACGAGACTCCCTTTTGAATAGCGAAAACCAAAGAACTGGTTTTGTTTCCCATTTTTGCCCTGGGTTACAGGACAGTCTTAATGAAATAAGATGCCCTTTCACAGCACTCACGTTGATCCTAATGGTTGCATATTTCCAGCCTTCTTTTTCTTGGTCTTGATTTTCCATGTATACTTGCATTTCCCAACTTTTTCATTTCATTTTGTTTTTATTTCAATGTTTGTATTTTTGCTATACGGTCACTTCAAACTCTTAGTGGGAAGAAATGGGGCATGAATACATACAAATAAATATTCAGATAAATAAATAAGGCTAATGGAAAATGTACACTTGCCCCAAATAAAGTCAAACAGCCTACAAATATGTCAAATTTTTGTGCTTTGGAATGGAATTTCTTTGAGTGTGTCTGGTAACCCTGGATATCTCATATGGATCAGAAGTTCTGATTGTCTGCTGCTGCCATTGTAGGACTTTCTGCGGTGCCTGGGGGAATACATGAAAAGTGGTCCTTGGCAATGAAAAGCTTGAGAACCATGGTGTTAAAACATGTCTTCCAGACCCTGACCATGGCCACATTGTGGATGTATTTTCCTTGGCACTGTCCATGAGCAAGACTTTGCAAATGCATGCATGTGAGTGATACAGTTCCTTGGAGGAGTGAGCGAAGGCTTATGGAGAATATTGGAGAGCTGAAAGGTGCTATTTAGGATTTGGGGCAGAAGAATATAGATCTAAAAATGACGCGTAGTAGTGGCTTTGGGAAACAGGCGTGATGTTAACAAAGATTGTCCTCAGTGCTCCTTTGCTCTTCACTAGCACTTTGCCTCACTTCATTTTCTGGGTTTTTTGCTGTCATATCTCAGTCTATTGACTCACTTCATTTTCTGGGTTTTTTGCTGTCATATCTCAGTCTAAATTGACTCCTTGTACCTTTGACTTGTCCCTCCTTCTGCTCCCCTAATGAAAAGTTATCAGTTCTTAGAATTTTGTTCTTTGCTTAGGCTAATTGGATAAACGAATTTGTGTAAGTCAGAAAGAAATGGGTCCCATTTTATTAAACCAAGCCCTCTTATAGGGATCTACTCAGAGGTAACCCTTGGGACGTTTGGTCATTCTGAGAACCAAAATAAACTTGGGTGGAATGAAAGTAAGAGGACAAAACCAATCATCACAAGACCTGGGTTTTGTACCAGCTCAGTCGTTGATTACACGGCTTTGAGCGAGTCATTGGAACTCTTCAGATATCAGGTTGCTAATCTGTAATGTGGGGGGTTAGGGATCCTAACGAACCGAACTGCTGTAACAGATGACTTGATCATGCACACAAAAGTATCTTAGAAGCCCCCCAAATCTGCATAAATATAAGATGCCATTATTATTACATTTTAAACTTCATACCATTGTGACAATTGATACAAGGCCATTGTGAAAAAGTGAAAGTTCAAAGTGATGTTTCAAGTGCATCTCTGAAGGCTGTCCTGTTATTCTGTATTTTGGGAGACTCTGAGAAGGGTTACCATAGGCAGGGCAGAGATGGTTTCTTGCAAGACTTTTAGCCAAGTGTGGGCTAGATTATTACATGGTTACATTGGTTCCCAACTACTTGAACAAATTTACCAACAAGGGAAGTGAAGCTAATAGTAAAGAGCACCCTCTGTGTGACAGACGTCTTTCAAGGCATTATCTTAAAATTATTTAATCCTCACAACAATCTTGAAAAGAAGAAATTAAAAATCACAAAATGAGGAAACGGAGACTTGGTTATGCTAATTAGCATCTTCTAGCCAGTGTTTTTTCCAGTATGTTCAGAATCACCTGTTGGCTCAAAGGGCAGTCCTTCCAAGTGGTGAGTCTCCCAGCCCATCTTAGGCTTGTCAGTTCATGAGCAGCACATTCACAGGTGACACAAAGCTCAGAGTGATCACTGAGGCTTAGGTGGTAGGACCAGGAATCAGAATAACATTAAAGGGCTAAAATAAAGAGCCCAAAGTACAAGAGGTAATGTTACAAGATGGACGCAGTGTCTTTTATTTAGCTTTGAAAAATCAATTGTTCAATTTAAGCCGGAAAAAATCTTGTTTACATATGTGTTGCGGGATGTCCTAAGCATTTTAGATGAATTAAACAGTCAATAGAAACCAAAGTGTGTTGTGATAGCTAAAGGCTATATTTATAGTAGTAGATTGCTCAGATTAAAGGAGGTGATATTGCGCTGTTATCTGCACTGAGCAAATGCACACTAGCTGTACTGTATTCAGATCTAAACCACTATTAAATACTGCAGGTAGGCTAGAGATCATTTAGTGTTTGGCCAGGCTGGAGAAGGCACCAGAAACTATATGAAAATAGGGGCAGACATTTAGAAAGAGCAGAATCAAGAATGTACTTGATACTTTAAGGTATATGAATGGTTGTCAAGGGAAGAGGAATTAGGCTCACTGATCAGATGTCAGAACAAAACCTATGAGGGAAAATGTCAGGGATGCAGAATTTGGCTCATATAGGAAAGAACTTTCTTTTTCCTGGTTTTAAAACAATGAAGCTTACTTTTTTACAGAAATTAAATAATATTTGCTCATTACAGAATTTTATAACATACAAAAACAAAAGTATAAAGAGAATTTAAAAATCAGCCATGACCCTATAGCACCTAGAGACGATCACTGTTAACACCAGGATTGAGTTTGTAAGAAGCAGAACTGTGCAAAGCAGAGTGAGATTTCTGTGGGGTTTATGGTAGTTTGAGTAGATAGAGCAAGAAACTCTGAGGGCCTGATCTAAATGCTGAGATTCTATTCTCTGCAATTCTATATAAAACAAATTCAGGCTAATGCACACTTCCCAGAAAGCTTACCTGCATCATTTCCACGAGGACCTTCCACAGGGTGACCCAGGGTCAGAACAAGTGTCGAGGGTTCCCGACCCTAGGACATGATCAGTATTGGGGGGAAGAGGGAAGAGAGGGTTATTTTGTGTCTTTCAAACCACACATTGCTGCCATCTGTCAACCTGATTATAATATATAACACCCAAGTTTAGAATCCTATAGCAATTTGGCTAAAGCAAAAATTGTTCCTTTCTCTCTTAGCACTAAAAGACTGAGAACTCTATGGTTTCCCACCCAGACTAGAGTATGGCTTAACAGGGCAAGTGGATTCTGAAGTTACAGCAGACAAATATCATGGTTTTTCAGGAAGGGCTGGGGAGGCATCAGGAGAAGCTACATCTGATGGACAACTTAAGGGCCTGCCTGCACAGTGCATACCAGAGCTAGCATTTGAGTGATAGCCAAGGTCAAAAACTAGCAGGAGCTAAAGCAGTAGCAGAAGACAGGGACTGGAGGAGGACAGCAGGGCAGACCAGTTAGATTCCTGCAGAATACGTTTTACTAACATGAGGCTTGTTTTCCCTCCCCTCTCTCCCAATAGTAGGACTTTCAATCAGGATCCCAAATTCTAGTACTAATCTGTAAATAGTAGATACGAAATGGGGAAATGTGGCTTAGAGCAAGGATGGAAGAAAGGAGTCTTTGTAAGTGGAACTGGTTTCACGCGATGTTCTAACGACACAGGAAAGTATGTGCTTGTCTCTTCGGCTCTGGTGCCAAGCAAGAGTCTGGCCTTTTATTAACTGAAGCTAATCCGAGTGCTGGGAGGTGGCGGGCACTGTACACCCCTTCCCTCCTCCAAGACATACCATCATCAACATCCAAACAGCAACACAATCATGCTCGTCCCAATTCACAGTTTTCCAACAGTAGCGAAGCTGACTAATTCAAACTCTAAAAGAAAAACAAAAGGAAAGACATTGGAAGAAGGGAAAGATTGCCAAGGTTCTTTCAAGTCTACATTTGAAACTTAAGAGTTTAAACCTTGACATGGCTTTGTTCTCACTGTTGTTTACTTATAAGCAACTTAGGGTCAAAAGTTCTAATAAGTTCTTCTCATTTTACCTTTGACTTCCCCAGGAGTTGGCAGGATCAGGATCAATAATTCGATGCCTGCTTAGAAGGCGAGGTGGCATTTACCCGGGTTCTCTGCTTCATCATGACCCGTAGCTCCTTTTGAAGGCTAGGAGTTCACCCCAGTGACCTGCCATGATGTCTGAGAGTCAGGTAGGCAGAGAATCAGAGAAGCTTAGACTTACTGATTCAGAGTAGCTTGTAGTTTCAGAATTATAAAGTCCCTGAAATCTCAGATCAGGAGGGGCATTGAAGGCCATGCAGTGTCCACCCCTAGCCCCTTGCCTGAAAGGATTACAGCAGAGAAGAGAGGGACGGGGAGTCTAGCCAAACTGCAGTAGCTCTACCAAGAGCGATTTAATCCATTTCACTTAAATTTAATTTACGACTGCTTTGGATTTGTAACATTGTTGGTAACAAAAGCCTAAAATATGACTTAGTCTTTGATTCCAAATAATATCAGATTTCTTTATCCCGCAGAGTGGTGGGTTTGTCTTTGTTGTTGAGCTTTGTTTTAATGGCTAAATCAAAACATAGCCAATGTTTTTTTTTAACATCAGCTGAAGGTTCAAAACACTTTACGATAGATTTTAATAATGAAGAGAAACATTCAGTAAGGTAGACTACTTAGCAACGCACTGGAAGCCACATGCCATTATAAAGAAGCACGTCTGGTTTGGCTGAAATCCTGCCTTTGTCTCCAGAGCTATTTTGCTGTAAATTTAGAACAGAAATACCCTTTCTGGAATAAAAATGTAGCTTTGTTGGCTACAAGTGCATGTTTGCTGCCTCACAATTTTAGAATTAGACGATGGACTTATTTAGTAGACATTGGAGGGTAAAAAGCAAAAGCCCATAATTTAAAACATTCCACTCCACCACAGTCCAAGAAAAACATGGACCGGTGAACAAAACCAGCAGTATTGTAATAAGAAAACAACTAGGTGCATTTTTTCCAAAACCTAAAAACCAGGAATCTAAATGTATGAGTTACTGGCTAAAAATTCCATTTTCATGTCTCAGTTTTGAGCTAGAAAAACAACGTAGACCCGATAAACATCGTTTTAAAAAATGCACAAGTTCTCCTGCAGCCCGAGGTGTGGCCAGTAGCCTCAGATCCATCTTTATGTACTCAAGGGCAGTTTCTGTGGCCTGGAGGGATCCTGGGCTAAAAGGATTTTACTTTGCAAAGATTCATCGGCTTCCAGTCAGGCCCGTGGTGACTTCTGAGGCTCCCTCCCCACAGTTATTTGGCAATGCCGTTAATGTATTTTATTTTCCCCCTAAACACTTTGAATATCTGTTCGAGGTCCATGGAGTTTTCCAGGGCAAATGATGTGGTAACTTTTAGTAATGCAGGTGGGCTTACCCAGGCTGAAAGGCAGGAGC
Organism: Lagenorhynchus albirostris; assembly: GCF_949774975.1. Classification (NCBI taxonomy): domain Eukaryota; kingdom Metazoa; phylum Chordata; class Mammalia; order Artiodactyla; family Delphinidae; genus Lagenorhynchus; species Lagenorhynchus albirostris. The sequence goes on from NC_083103.1 coordinate 39,779,216, forward strand.
GATTGGCATTTTTTCAAAAAGGGAGCTGAGGCTGACTTACAGGCATCTGTTCTAAGACAATTATAAGATGGGAGCGAACCAACCAGTGGCATGAATGGTGTTTGTATTTCAGTGTGTGTGTGTGTGTGTGTGTGTGTGTGTGTGAGAGAGAGAGAGAGAGAGAGAGAGAGAGAGAAGGAGAGAGAGTAGACACAATTCCTGAAGATGGCTGAAAGTTACTTGGAAACGACCAATGACAAATACAAAAGTCTACTGGTAAAAAGCAATCTACCTGAGAGTTAAAACTTTAACTACATGGCTGGTCCTTAGATTTTTAGATGAGGCTGCAGTCAGTGAAGACAGAGGAGGTCTGGTCCTATTATAACATGGGACATGGTAACATAAAATGATGAGGACAATAAAACTTTTGTGAGGAAGGAGGAGGAAGAAAAGAGTTTTCTGAGAAGAGGAACTTCCAAGAAAGAGCAGAACTTTCCCTCATCAGCAGCTGGTCACCCATCTGTGGGTACCTCAGTTTTCATCATGCAGGTAATAGGTGTGACACCTGAGTGGGCACGTCTGTCATTTGAGCATATGTGATGTCAGAATAAATGTACGTGGTCCCTGAAGGAGTACGCATAGGGAGTTCGAGTCTATAAATTTAAAAAGCAGGATAGCTTAGCAATCATAATTTTTATCATGTTTCCCCAAAGAAAATCTCCTGCTTAAGAGTTTTGACAGAAGAAATGTGTGGGGACAATGAAAGCAAGGAGACCCGTTTGGGGACCTATCGATGGGCTCTATGTAAACATAGGCTGTCTCTTCTAATTCTTGCCTCACTGCTCAGGGAATGAGTCAGGGTTATTTTTCTTCCCTTTGAATCCTTTTCTTTTACACTTCTGTTGAAAGCAAAAACGAACAGTCCTAGTCACTTGCCATTTAAATAAGAGGGGGTTTATTACCTTTAACCAGTTGTTATGGCAAGAATGTTGTACATGTCAATGGTGGCTAAGATCCCAGGTGCCCGGTTGGCTTTTCTGGCCTCCAGAGAATTACTTTTCTGTCTGCGCTGCCTACATGTCTGGAGTCTGGCCCTCTGGAGTGCGGCCAGCTGAGAACCACAGGCTGACGCGCTGCTGCCGAGATGCTGGCCGAGTCACGTGCTTCCTGCCTCTGGTGACCCCTACCGTTTTCTTCATCACTCAGTTACGACTTCTTCAGGACTTTGTGTTGCATGCAGAATAACTCCCGTTCCTCTGCAACCACGGGCTGGTTCAGGTGGGGCTACACGCACTCCTTTGACTACTGGCATGCAGGAAAAGGGGAGGAAGACCACAACGGGCTGAATTTAGGCAACTGGTACAGTCTTGGGCTACCTGATGATGTCATAAGCATGAGGGAGATGCAGGGGTGTTGATGTATCATCTTGTTCCATCAAGACCTCCCCCATATCTCTTTTGTCTGAAGACCAACCACAGCCATTTCTCTGGTTAAGGACTAACCTACCAGGACATAATATAGGGGATGTGCTACTCCGGGCATTCAGAAAGATGTATAGAAAACATTTTAGAGTGTGTTTGCGGTGTGGTAAGGGCCGAAAGTGTCCTGCTAGATGTTGTCTTAATACTCTTCTGCAAAGCTATAAAAAAGGCTTGGCTGCTTTAGTAATTTTATTAAAGCTGGGGATGAGAAAAGGGAAATGCATCCAGAGAATAAGTTGGAAAACTATCATATCTGGCTGGCAAGATTTTACTCAGAGACCTACACCATCCTACCTCCAGACCTGCCTCCTTCTGACAAAAGCCATTTCACCATCTAACTCCTAGGGTGAGACAACTATCAATCATTCTTCAAATCTAGATCCCCTAAAGAAAGTGGGGAGCCCTCTCCCACCTGCAAAAAGGTTCCTGTTTACTGCATGGGGACCTAGCTCTTTGTAGGAACGCTGATGACTGCTAGGCCATCCCCGCTGCTTGGTGTTTCAAACTTCAGTGGGATACCTTTGAGCACATTTATACGAGAGATGTATACAAACAGTAGTGAAGACAGGCGAGTTCTTTACTTGAAACAAGTTACTTCTTTCTGAATCTGAGTGAATTGGACTAAGAGCTGTGTAAGCGCATGTATACGAGGGCTGTGTACTCTAGGGAGCTCATAACGTATTCTGCAAAGGTTGTTTATCTGGACGCCTTAATAAACTGAGATTATTTTTGCATTTTATTTGTTTACCTTTATTGTAAAGAATAAAACTGCAGACTGTCTCAGTAAAAGCATTTTATATGCACATCCCATTCTCTTTTATCCTATGAAGAGAAGCTATTAATTATCCCCACGTAGATTAGGGGACTGAGGCGCAAAGCAATGAAGTGACTCGTTCCAACTTACACAGCTAGTATGTATATAAATTTAGGTCTGATAATATAGGCATGCACGATCTGCTACATCACACAAAATTGGTTGAAAGGATGGCAAGTGGACTATTTACTATGACTATGACTAGTAAGCCATGATTATTATTATGTTAGTGTACTGTCTTTTAGACTGTAAGCTCCACGAGGGAAAGGATCAGGGTTGATTCATCACTGTAACCTCAGTGCCCAGAACAGTACCTAATACAAAATGAGCAGATAAACTATTTATTGAATGGATAAGTAAACAAATATTTGGCCCAGTATATCAATACATAAATTATATATTTTATAGTGTTGTTAATAATTATGGACTTTCATGTTTCTATAGAAATTTAACTTTTTAAAGACTTTTCTTTCTCTTAATAAAGTTTGCCTGAGGAGGACAAAGTGAAAGTTAAGAACACAGACACTGGGAATACACATTGGTTTCTCAACCCATGAATAAGACGATTAATTGTGAAGGAGACAAGCCTCACAAAATTGCTTCTGCAGCCTGGACCATATGTTCCGGGTTCTCTGGAACAGACCAGGTTCTCTGGAACAGACCATTGTCCCCATAAGGGTATTCTTACTTGTCAACCATGTGTCCTGATTTTTTGTTTAGAAAATATGGTCACCATATGCACGTTATAAAACTTGAGTCCCTAGACTAATTTCACCCTTCTGTGCAGCTATTACTAAATCTCATATTCTGCTAAATTTTCTACATGTGCTTCGAACAAGTGCCGATTCCAGCTCTTTACACTGATCACGAACAGATACATTAAGTCTATTTAAATTAATAACTTAGTTTTCCATAGAAAGATGATTTCAATGACTTATTAGAAAAATGCATTTTCAGACTTCCCAGGTAGCACAGTGGTTAAGAATCTGCCTGCCAATGCAGAGGGCACGGGTTTGATCCCTGGTCCGCAAAGATGCCACACGCTGCGGAGCAACTAAGCTGGTGTGCCACAACTACTGAGCCTGCACTCCAGAGCCCGTGCTCTGCAATAGGAGAAGCCACCACAATGAGAAGCCTGTCACCGCAACAAAGAGTACTTCCCGCTCACTGCAACTAGAGAAAGCCTTCGTTCAGCAACAGAAACCCAATGTAGCCAATAATAAATAAATGAATAAACAAGCAAAATGCATTTTCAAAGCACATTTGAATTATTTCTCTAATGTAATCAACTTATTCTTTTTATTCAATTTGAGCATTTTCTGATTTTCCTAAAATATTTATGATGACCCTAACAGGGATCCAATGAAAGTTTTTTTTAACTTTTTATTTTATATTGGAGTATAGCCGATTAACAATCTTGTGATAGTGTCAGGTGCACAGCAAAGTATCCATTCTCCCCCCCAGACTCTCCTCCCATCCAGGCTGCCTGGATGGGAGGAACATTGAGCAGAGTTCCCTGTGCTATACAGTAGGTCCTTGTTGGTTATCCTTTTTAAACATAGCAGTGTGTACATGCCAATCCCAAACTCCCTAACTATCCCTTCCCTCCACCCTTCCACCCGAGTAACCATATGTTCATTCTCTAAGTCTGTGAGTCTGTTTCTGTTTTGTAAATATGTTCATTTGTATCATTTCTTTTCAGATTCTGCATACAAGCAATATCATACGATATTTCTCTTTCTCTGTCTGATTTACTTCACTCAGTATGACAATCTCTAGGTCCACCCATGTTGCTGCAAATGGTATTATTTCATTCTTTTTCATGGCCGAGTAATATTCCATTGTATCTATGTACCGCATCTTCTTTATCAATTCCTCTGTCAATGGACATTTAGGTTGCTTCCATGTCTCGGCTATTGTAAACAGTGCTGCAATGAATATTGGGATGCATGTATCCTTTCGGACCATGTTCTTCTCCAGATATATGCCCAGGAGTGGGATAGCAGGGCCATATGGTAGCTCTATTTTTAGTTTTTTAAGGAACCTCCATACCATTCTCCATAGTGGCTGTACCAATTTATATTCCCACCAACAGTGTAGGAGGGTTCCCTTTTCTCTAATGCAATCAACTTATACTTTTTATTCAATTGGAGCACTTTCTGATTTTCCTAAAATAAAAGATTTATGATGATCCTAATAGGGATCCAATGAAATTTAATAAAATACGGTTTGACATTATGTTGGATTTGTTATTTTACACATTTCCCAAATAAGATGGATCAAGTCAAATGGATATATTTGAACAACTTGATTATCTGATTCCATGGATATCCTGGATAAATTTTAGAGAGAGAGAGAGCATAGAGATCTCCATGTATAAAGTCAGAGCAGACAGTGTTTCTGGTTTAGGCTCTAGCACCGATTTATTCTGTGACTCCGGGCAAACTCCTTCCACTCTCAGGGCTCAGTGCTCTCCTTTGTAAATTAAGCGACACAGTCTAGGTCGGTGGCTCTCCTCCTTTGCTCTGATGGCCCCTGAGTCCCTTGGAGGCCTAAGGATCTCCTTCCCCTGCCCTTTGTTCCTCTGGAGCAGCTCGGCACATATCTGTTATATATACATGCCAGTCCACTGTGGAAAATATGGATTGGAAAAAAAAGTTTGACAACTAAAATAGTTTTATGGTCCTTTGGTGTCTGTTTGAGCTGTACTTCCACCTCACTTTTGAAATATCCCTGTGAGGGATATGGGGTTTACCTGGGTGGAAAAGAGGCCTAGGCATGTATGAAAGGGGTAAATAGGATAAGAAATCTTCTCGTGTAACTTGCTGGGGTAGAGTAATGAGGGAAACTTTGACTGACCTATAGACCTTCAAGGGGCGGATCAACATGGTCAAGGTAAAGTTTCCATCTGAGACGGGGTCTTTGGTTCTAAGCATTGGCAGGAGAGAGATGTTGAGTCATTAGTCAGAGCACTGAAGTGGAATTTAAAGTGCATTAAAGACAGAGATGTATACGTATAGAGAGCTGGTCCTCCAGGGTATGAGCCAAGCTTTGATATGGTTATGTGTACGCAGGGATTGAATGGGTCTAATATGGAAATTTCCAGAAAACGGGAGGCAAATGCGAGCACTCCATCACTGAGATGATCAGTCCTTGACTTCCCAAGTTGTAGGCACTGGTGTCTTCCATCAGTCCCATGCCCTGAGGAAATTCTGATCAAGACCTGGCAGGACATTTGTAGGATCATCTCCTCTATTGAGTGGAGCCTAGACTTGGCCTTCTTGCTTTCAGCCCATTAGTCAGTGGGCCTGGTCGTCATTCACAGCCCCACGCGCCCTCTGCATTGCTGATGTACCATTATTCCTGATACATGGATCCATTCCAAGCGGGTTTCTTGTTGTTATACTGACCCACTCAGTAGATTTTCTTTGACAGAAACTGCAGCCTAATTCAAGCTTGGGCTCACCACACTCACTTGGGCATCTCTGAAGGTCCTTTGGCGTTCCTCTTGGCGCAGTCAGGGCTCTTCTTTCCTAGGCCATCAGTCTGTACTGCTGAGGTCCCAGCATGTCTTGAGATAAGTCTGTCCAACTTATACCCACGAACCATGCTGAGATGCTCAGAAAGCAGCAAAGTTTTGGCTGGAACGTTAAAGCTCTGCTTATTCTAGAATTCTGTACATCTAGCCTCTTTCATGGGGCAGGATCAGCCATGTGGAGGGGTTACCGAGAACGCAGGACAGGGTTAGCCCTGGCAGGTTGTCCAGGACCCAGTTTAGTGGTTCCGGCAGCCTGTGGAGCCACCTTGACCCCTGAGGGCTGCTGTGGCCACTGTAGCTGGGAGTGAATTTAACTTTCCCTTATTTATTTCCTTTTCAGTTCTTGACCGCACACATTGTAAAGCCATGCGGCCCTCTTCCTGTTAGTGTGTCCCTCATCTTGCCCCTGTTGCGGCTCTTTTCCAGGAACTCTTGATCTCTCTCCAAAGACTAGAAGGCATTTCCAGGAGCTGCAAGTTAATTTAGAGTATAATTGGCTTCAAAAATTCCCTGTGTCCCCTGGAGAAGGGTCTACCAGAATTCTAGCACCTTGGGGATACTGTCACGTCACCTTGCTTTCTCTCCTCTAAGGTCCTATGTCTGAAATCAAGTTTCACCAGAAAAGCCCATGACAAGTTAGTTGATTTCCCCAGAATGTGCCATAACGAATCTGTCTCCCTTAGGAGAGGTGGTGTGACTGCTTCATTATGTGTTCTGACCTTCAGAGGCACAGACCCCTCCGCCTGTCACCCACCCCTGATCGTCCTTGCTTCCCTCCCATCCCTGTGGTTCTGCCAAGAGCTGAGAGGGAGAATATCTAAGCACACAGTGTCATCTCTGTGCATGAGTTTGTTTTGTTCTCCAGTGGAAGGTCCTCCAGGATAGAGTTGACATCCCCTTTCCTATTCCATCTACTGCTGTCTGGCTGAACTCAATGCTCAACACACACTTATGGTTGATTGAATGTGTGATAACACAAACCTGTGTGCTCGGGCAGAGATTAGACAGCACCCTTCCAACCATTATTTCATCTGACTTTTCACAATGGCTGTGGAAATGAGGAAAGGTTGACTAGAAGGCTGAACTCAGCTGGGATGCTGAGATGGCTGGGTCTTTCTGTCTTCATGTAATCTGGGACCTCTTCCTCTCTGAGTGGCCTCTCCACTTGGTTTCTGCAAGTGTGCCTTCCAGCAGGTAACAAGATTTCTTACATAGCAGCTCAGGGCTCCTAAAAGTGCAAAAGTGGTTGTGAGGCATTCTGAAAGTTTAAGTTCAGAATTGGCAAAGCATAATACCACATTCTATCCATTAAAGCAAGCCACAGACCAAGCCAGATTCAGTGCTGGAGGAGACTATATCAGGGCATGAATACTGGGGGTCTTCTTATCCTTGACGACTAGCTACTATGATCTGTAAACACTGTCTTAGATACAGTGCTCTCAGTGCTGTGTTTCTCTTGTAATTTCCTAGTTATTGAGAAGAATGGCCAGGTAATTAAAGCAGCAACATAAGGCTCTCCCTCCTGGGTAATCCTAGAGTTTGGAGGGAGGTACTAATACTTCTCAAGAAGATTCCCTTAAATCAAAGAGATGCTCTGAAGTCCTTCAGATGAAGATAAAGATGACCCTGGACGTGTGTTCCCTGTTAGCCTTAATGAATAAGTAGGCCATGTTGCCCCTTGTAGACAGCATGTTTGAATGCACAGAGATGGGATAATGGCAAACGAAGATCTGCCTATGCCTGTTTTTATGGACCTCCCGTTAGTCCCAAAGCAATGACAGAGGTATAAAGTATATTATAAGAACAGGGGCATTTCAGTGAGAAAGACCTGGGTTTGGTTCCTTGTACTATCACTGAACAGCTATGGGATGCTAGTCCCTGCTACAGAGTAGGGATTTAATAAGCATTAGATTTTCTTTTAATCAGATAATTTTGTACATTAACTTAAACAACAACTATTGAGAGACTACACAATAAGTCAGGTAATGTTCTAGTTGCCAAGAATATTTTTATTTGAAGCCTGGAGGATGCAGGGGATGAAGGAGAGGGAGAAGTAGAGGATTACTCATCTATCTATTTGTAGCTTCAGGAAGCCCAATAGATGGTGAAGTCATTCACTGTATTAGGGAATACAGCAGGAGGAGGCAGTTTTTCCCCTCTTGTAGAACTTCTTCTTGTTACTACACCATCTCTGAAGCTTTGGAGCTTTTCCTTTGAGCTCACATTTCTAGTATAGAAGTGTATAAGTCAGTCTTCACTGGGTGTAAGGCTCACATTACACATGAACAAAAATAAACCACTGTTTTTGGAAGTCACTGAGATTTGGGGCTGTTACCATGGTCATACCCAGTGAAAGCTGACTAATACAGAAATTGGTACCAGAGTGGGGTGTTACCATAACAAAACAAAATGAAACAAAAACAACCAAATTATGTGGCACTGGCTCACAGTCAAGCAGTGGGCAGGGAGGAAATTATTATTGAAGTTGACAACAAAGTGACTCATGTCAGGCAGTGGCTAAATATTTGGTAAAACTATTTCCTGAGATAACTTGGAGGATAATAATTTACCTAATGAAGGTGTGGCTTTAGGTGAAGAGTTTGGCAAACAGAATGAGATCTGTGTACTTTTTGGTTCTTGGCGGCATGTGACAAGGTACTATAAGAAAGAGATGAGCTCAGAAGTAATTGTCCAGTTTTCAAGCAGGAATAAAAGGGAAAAGAGAGAATCCAGAACTTTCAGGACTTGTAGGATATAAGTGATTCTCATATGCAACCTGTAAAAGTTAAACTGAAAAATGTGTTGAGCAACAAAAGATAATTATATGAAGGCCCCAAGCAAAGTCCAAATTAAGGGTGTAACCTCCATATCCTCTGTTAAAACGTTTAAATGAATTAAGGTGATCCTGAATAAGTTATTTACATTGGTTCAGGGAAAGGAAACGAAGGGTTTGCTCTCTCATGAAAGCATGATAAGTTTGAAGCACCTCTAATTAATTCTAGAAAGAGAGGCATGTCTTCAAAAGAATTCTGGGTGTAGTTGTTGGCACATAATGTTGGTTGGTGAATAGCCAATGATGGTTTTGAGAGATTTTTATTTCCAAAAGAGCCACCAGCATGAATTAAGAGACTGTAACTGTTAAAGACATAAACTAACTTTAAGGCCCCCAAATTTCTGCCACTCAGCTCCCAAGGACAGAGGATTCCTTAATGGTCTCTACAGATGTATCAAGAAGATAATGGAAAAGGAAGAAATTATCAAAGTATGAAGCCAAGAGCTGTGGAGAGCAATGACTGCACCCAGGGAGAAGAAGACCTGGTATTTAATCAAAGAATATTCCTTACTTCAGCATATGGGTTTAACTGTATTTGCCCAGACATATTTCAGAATTGCTGTGGACAAGTGATCGCTTGATGCTTCTACGTTATTATTCTCCTTTACAAATGGGAGAATTCATTGCAGTTATCCTGCTTCTGTTCCACCAATGCATGTTGAATTGGGGGGAAGAAAAGTTAACTGTCTTTTGTTTTGTTTTGGTTCATGGGTCTCTCGATCAAGAGGAGCCACATTTGACCACCTTTAATGTAGAGACTATTATAAGAACCTGGGCTTTCCACTTACTGTCATATCCCATTAGACTTTTGGGCTTTTCCTTTGAGGAGTGGTATATTTTGTGTGCAGAAGGGAGGGAAGCAAATATTTATGATCAAGATACTCATTGTGGAATACTGTATCTCTGTTCCCAACTTTTGATTCCTCCTTTCCAAGAAGATTATATATCCCTGCCTCTTGTCATGTGATTTGGAGAGCTTCCCTATGGGATAAATATAGTTCTTTGCCCCATTTTCCACTTGGTCATGTAATTTCGCTGCTTAATGAAATGTGAGAAAAATTGTCATGTGCCATGTGTAAATATAAGTTTTAAGAACCACTGCATTTTTCTTTTTTTTTCTTTGCATTTTTCTACTAGCTCTCTTGATCTTTTGTCTTTGCCATGACACCAATATAGAGAATGCTTACTTCCAGGATAGGAAAGCCATATGCAGCTGAGCCCCAGAATGCAGCCAACTAACAGTCCACAGGTAACGTGAGTTGAGAAGTAAGGCTCTGTTGTAAGAAGTCTCTGAACTTTTGGGAGTTTTGTTTTTCTAGGCTTACTGAAGTCCCATAGCTGACTGATGATGCTATTTTTCTGAAGGAAACTGTCATAATTTGTATTACATTGGATATGTATTGTATTGCAGTACAATGTATTAATGTACAATACAGTAATGTACTACAGTACAAGAGTGTATAAAGTACAATGAGAGTAGTGTTAATGGAATGATATAAAAACCTTATTTCACATACGTGTGTGTATGTACGTATGCTTCTATCCATCTCACACATTAACTACAGAATATATGAGAACTACAGGAAAGTATAAAGAAGAAAAAATGACCCCATTGTCCAATATTACTATATTTTCAACATTTTACTTTCAATAATTTAAATTTACAGAGAAATTGTAACAATAGTGTAAATAATTCTACATTACCTCGCAGATTCCCTAAATGTTTACATTTTATCACATACGTATCATCATTCTTGCCATATGTATATATCTACACACACATATGTGTGTGTGTGTGCCAATCTTTACTCTTTCTGAACCAATTTAGAATGAATTGGAGACATGATCGCTTTTATTCATAAATACTTAAGGATGTATTTATTTCCTTTAAAAAAACATAATGTCTTATATAACAAATGTTCCTTTAGCCAAAATAGGAAATTAATGCTGATGCAATGCTACTGTCTAATATATAACCTTAGTCAAATATCTCTAATTGTCTCAATAACGTCTTCTATGGCAAAAGAAAAAAATCCACTCCAAGATCTAATCTATGATCATGCATTGTATTTAGGTTTTTTGTTTGTTTGTTTTTGCATTATGCGGGCCTCTCACTGTTGTGGCCTCTCCCGTTGCGGAGCACAGGCTCCGGACACGCAGGCTCAGCGGCCATGGCTCACGGGCCTAGTCGCTCCACGGCATGTGGGACCTTCCCAGACCAGGGCACGAACCCATGTCCCCTGCCTCGGCAGGCGGACTCTCAACCACTGCGCCACCAGGGAAGCCCTATACTTAGTTTTCATGTCTCTTTAGTCTCTCAAACTGGAACAGTTAGTTTCCTCAGTTTTTAAATTTTCTTCCTTTCATGATCTGATATTCTTGGACAATACGGGTCAGTTTTGTACACCATTCCTCAATTTGATGTGACTTTTTAAATAACGGATTCAAATTATGCATTTTTGTCATGAACATCAGAGAAATAAAATATAGTGTTCTTCTCATTACATTATATCAGCCACAGGATGTAGATATGTCCCATTACTATGGATGTTAACTTAGATCACTTGGTTAAGGTGGTATCTACAGGCTGTTTCATATAAAGTTACTCTTTTTCCCTTTGAAATTAGGGAGCATTTTGTGAGAAGATGCTTTGAGACAAAGTAGATATCATGTTTCTCATTGAAGTTTTCATATGTTAGTTTTAGCATATACTGATAATTCTTTCTTGAATAACTTATTACTATGGTTGTCAAATAGTGATTTCTAATATTATGATTTTTTATTTATTGATTAGTTGAAATTCTACTGTAAGGAAGAACTTTCCATTCTTTTCAATTTTTGTATTTAATTAAATTCATTAATTAACACATTTTCCCCTATACAGTATTTTTACAAACTTGAAATTGTACCATGCTGAGATTATTTAATTAATTTCAGTATGAGTTCATGGATTCTTATTTTATTCCATGGGTAACAATCCATTACCATCATTTATTCAGATTCTCCATCGCCATCATTTATCCTAGATTTGGCCAGTGGGAGTTGCTTCAAAATGGGTTCTCTGTCCTTTTGAAACCTCCCTATCATTTTTTGAGCACTTCCATATTGTTTGAGATAAGACAATATCCCAAGCACATCTTATGCTTTCTCAGTTTCAGCCCTGGAGCCAGCCATTTTTCTAAGGATTCCTGGTCCCTGCTAGTGGGGAATGGTATTTAGAAACCAAGATCTGGGTGCTAGGTGATCTTATTGCTACCAAGGAAGATGTCATTTTAACATTTAATATTTAACGTTTTGGTGTTTCTCTTTGCATTTTTTCCTATAAATTGTTTTTACAAACTTGAAATTGAACCACGCTGAAGTTTTTATTCCTGATTTTTCTTAAGAGTATAACAGGAGTATTTTCTGGTTATTCCAAGCAGCTTTGTAGATGATTAGATAGTTTCTATGAATGGTTAATGCCAAAAATTACTTTTGCACTTGGCGTCATTGGAAAATTAAGTTATTTCCGATTTACTTTTGTAAATCACAGTAAGTAATAGTAATAATGAATACATATGTTTTTTGGGTTTTTTTTTTCGGTATGCGGGCCTCTCACTGTTGTGGCCTCTCCCGTTGTGGAGCACAGGCTCCGGACGCGCAGGCTCAGCAGCCATGGCTCACGGGCCCAGCCGCTCCGCAGCATGTGGGATCTTCCCGGACCGGGGCACGAACCCGTGTCCCCTGCATCGGCAGGCGGACTCTCAACCACTGCGCCACCAGGGAAGCCCTACATTTGTTTTTAAGACGCTTTCACAAGCAATCTCTATTTTAATTCTCACAACAGTCCTAGGATGCCCTTTTACAGGGGAAGATAGTGGCTCAGAGGTATTCCATGATCCTAAGCTCAGTGGAGCTCGGATGAAGCCTAGATCCTCTGGTTGGCTTACATTGTTGGTCACCTGCTTATGTGTATGCATTTGCTTCCTAACTTAAATCTAACCTATTTGATGGCAGAGGCTGTGTTTTAATGTGTATTGTGTCCCCACAATTCCAGCACACCGCAGGGGCTCAAGAGAAGTTTATCACTTGCTTCGGGAGAGTCCGAAAAGTCTTTGACCCAAGCAAATTCTTGGGAAGTTCTTCCACTGGGAGTTAGCTATTAAAGCACAGCTCCCTCCTTTTTGGACACTGGTGACCAGACGTCTTAATTATTGCAGTTCTTTGCACGGGATGCCATCAGTGAGGGAGGAAGAGAAGAGCAATCTGTTTGGATAGGGAGGGGTAAACCCAGTAAATTTGCCAGCTGCATTTGCTATCCTAGCAGTGAAACATGCCATCCCACACTGCCTTCAACTACAACACGAGACACAGGACACGGTGATAAACTGCCCTATGGTAGGGATCCTTATCTGCAGCAGATTAAGGGGCCCGGAGACCACATGGGGACAAACGTGCAATTAATGATATTGTTCCAATTAGGGACTGGTTCAGCTGAAAACTAAAAGCACAAAATCAAAATCCCTCCATCCTTAGTCACTTCCTTGCAGACTGCTGGACCAAGAGGCTTTTTGATGTTGATTGTCTCCTTTTAGCTTTCAGTTGAGGATGAGCCAAATTGCATCACTTGTGCTAATTATCCCTCTCCTGAGACTGCAAATTCCTAGTTAATAGGGGAATCAGTCCAAACTACGTACTGAGTTTCCAAGGCGGCAGCTGTGTCCTGGCGACCTGGGTCAGTACAGACCTCAGCTGCCACGAGGCCAACAGCATGAATATTTCCCCCTGAGTCCATTTAACCAGGAAAGTGAAGGACTTTCGGGCTTTGAAGAAAGAGTGGGAATAATATAGGTGCTCCTGCAAGGAACAAAAAACCATCTTCTCCCCTGGATCCCCTAACTCGGTCCATGGCTTCGCCATCTTCCCGGCTTCTTCCACCTTACCCTTCAGTACATACCCCCAACATGTACGCATTCATCAAGACCTGTTGCTTACGCTGTTTCTCATATCTTACTTCACCTGTTCTCACTGCATTTAGTTCATTCAGTCCCCAGGGTCATTCCGGTGACATGGAGTAGAGCTGATATTTAAACTCAGAATTTAGGTGCCAAGTCTCTTATCTTTTGCAGTCTGGTGTGTCTTTCATTTAGTTCACTAGTCTAATTGCAACAAAACTCTAGTAGGATTTAATATTGTATGGAAAATACTGAGCCAAAAAGTTTTTCAAAAGTCACGTTCCAGTTGGGAAGGCTTAAGGAACAACTCCTATCCCCCTAATTATGGTTAGGTTTGTATTGCTATCATTGGTACATTTTCTATAGGACATCATAGCAAAGTGAGAAAGGAACTTGTGCTGGATATTCTCCATGGGCCCCTCCAGCCCTTCCACCAGTCTCTGTCCAGCTCCGTGCCCCAGGAGGCTAACTCTCTTGACTGCTTTACAGACTCTCTTGCCCTCTGGCTGTGGTTGGTCAACGGAAGCACCAGCGGGAGGATGGAACACGGGGCCTGGCTCTGCCTCTGCCAGGGTACCGTGGGGGGTTACACCCCTTTCTGAAGGCTGCAGCTCCTATCAGGTGACCCTTTGACAGTTCTAGCTCCCTCTTTTGGCTCCCCCGACCACACCCCTATCCACTTGGCCTTTCAGACCTTCCCACACCTCTATAAATAGTTCCTCCATTACCTGCTTGAGTATGCCACCTCTTTCTGTGCCTGGATCCTAATTGATTTAGGGTTTTGAGTCACCCAGCTCTAGTCACAAGGAGTAGAGATGCACGGACAAGGATCGTTTGTGGCACGCGTGATTCTGATCAGTTCTGAGCCATTAATATAGGGGTTGAGAGCTTCCGCCATGTAAAATAACAAAATTACTGATGATGATAATAGTAGCAAGCTTTTATTATACTCTTAGCACATGCCAGGCACTGTTCTAACTATTAATATGTATTAACTCTTTTTATCCTCACGACAATCTTATAAGCTAGGTACTGTTTTTATCACTATTTTCTAGATGAGAAAACTGAGATACAGAAAGGTTAAGAATCCTGCTTAAGGCCCTTTACATTAGTGTGTCGATCAAAACCAGGATATTAAGTTCCAGAGTCCTCAACTGCTACACTAGACGCCTCCAAACGGACAGGAAGTCAATGTCAAGGGACACATAATGAGAGTGCATTAATTGCCCAAATTACAGAATCATCTGAACACAACTTTTGAAGGAAAAATCCAGCATGTTTGAAAACTGCTTTTAACTTTGGGATTTCTAACATCAGTGCTAACACCCAGTAGTGCCATTTTTAGAAAACTGTCATCTATTTAGGCAGATGGAAATGGATATCGTTCTTAGGTTTGAATGTTCAACACTATTTAGGCAGCATGGGCTGTGAAAATGACTCGGAAGATGTGGGTCCCATCATTCATTAGCTGGATGACCTTGAGCCAGTCACTTATTCTCTTGGAAAGCAGCTTCCCTTTCTCAGGTTGATGAGTCTCTAGCCCACCCCCTCCTGTGATGAACACGTTCCCTATGTCGTCATCCATTATGTGACTGCTACCACCCTAACATCAACAACTAATATTTGCTCCCTGTTTTGGTTTATAATGCCCAGAAATGTGTTATTTATAATATTTCAGACAAGGAGATGTTCTCCCTTGGCTTAAATATTTATGGGGATTAGGGTCTTGTTACCTCCTCAGGTAGCCGGTCCTGAAGCCTGGCCTGACCACTTGCAGGGCAGTTAAAGCTCCTGTAGGAGTCCAGGTGGAGATGCTGTTATAGTCATTACAGCTGAGAAGGAGAATGAAGAATGTTTAAGAAGTGGAAGTGACGGGTTGAAGGATGCAAAGGGTGCTTTAGGATGAAGTCTCCAGGAGACGCCCCTGAAATGAGCACCTGTTACCTGCGACGGGTTTCATGACGGCTTGGCTCACCGTTCTCTGACCTTTCTCCTCCCTTACCCCTCCACACCTTTGTCCATGCCATGCAGTCTGCTTAAAAGGACCTCACCTGTACAGTGAAACCCTCAAAGACAGATGAAACCTCTGAGGCCCCATGAATTCAACCAGAGGTAATGTTTTCCCCTCCCTCCAGAATCCTGTGTTGTTCTGGTTGGACCTCATTCACGACCCTCCTGTGATGCTGTGTGCCATCGTTATTTGTGCACCTACTGAGTCTCCCTGACTAGGTGTGAATTCTTTGTGTCTTATTTACGTCTGTATGTCCAAGTGCATGGACCTGGACCTTCTAATCTTTGTCAGGTAGATGGGAGGCAGTCTACAAAGCCCATTTCTAATGCTTATTATGTATACTGCATACACGTAACACACACACACACTCATACATACCGTTCGCACATTCATACACACAAGTCTGGCACTTGAAATACCTGAGATGGTGTGCCCATCAGTGGACCTTTGTAATCCAGAACTTAATCTTAGTTCTCAGCCCTAAGAGATACTGGGAGATGTCTTGGCAAACAACAGAGAATAAGGTACACTTTTACTCATAACCCTGCATGTGATACTTTAATCTTAGAACCATATTAGCTTTCAGGCCTGCTGGTAATGCCACCCATTGTCAAAGGCAGCAGCCAATCCCAAATGAGCCTGTTGCCTCAACTCATGATAATTACTGGATTTGCATAACCACCCTTGTTTGCCTGCCACCGTTAAGGGTGCTTGCCTCCATGGTGGGACTGACCAGTGTATGAACAGTCAGACACTTTTTAAAATGGCAACTCTTCCTACTCTGTAGAAATAGTAAAATTAACATAAGCAAAGGAACCTTTGGAATTGTTGGCAGTCCAGAACTGGGGAGTGTTTTTTTTTCACCTCATCAGCAGAAATGAGCCTCTGAGTTATCGTTTTTGGCTGCACTCTGGGGAACAGAAGCCAGCACCTGACAACCTTATAACTATGAGAGAAAAAAAGGGTGGAATGTTTGTGTGAATCTTGGTGGTACACTCAGCCCACACCTGGAAACTTATCTGTGCTTGATAAGTACAGAATTTTCGGTTTAAAAGTGATCAGTCTCCTCTTGTTTAAGTAATTGTTACCTTTTCTCTTTTGGAAAACCCATAAAGAGGAAAACAATTTGCACATCTTGGAGGGAAAGACTAATTCAGAGACTAAGGCCAGAGAGAGTTACAAGGGGAGACCCCTCTCTGGGCCCAGGACAGAGAAGCACAGCGGAAAGAGTCACGTGCCTGGCTGGTGGAGATCAGGGCTGGACTTTGAGGGCTAACTGCAGAGTCTACGGGGGTCTGGAGCATGGCAAGAAGCCCCAGGGGGAGCACTGGGGAAACTGGAGTGGCCTGAGCAAGCTGATCTGCCTTGTAATTGTGCCATTATTAGGTTAGACTCAGATTTGCACTGGAGCATCAGCTCCAGGAGGGTGGGACTGTCTAATTCAGCTTATATTTCTATCCCAGAACCTAGCACAGATCTGGAATGTAGACAGTCCACCATGACTACTCGTGTGCTAAATGAATCTGCCTGCTAATCAAGTCCTTACCTCAACCTTTTTTTTTTTTTTTTTGCGGTATGCGGGCCTCTCACTGCTGTGGCCTCTCCTGTTGCGGAGTACAGGCTCCAGACGTGCAGGCTCAGCGGCCATGGCTCACGGGCCCAGCCGCTCCGCGGCATGTGGGATCTTCCCGGACCGGGGCACGAACCCATGTCCCCTGCATCGGCAGGCAGACTCTCAACCACTGCGCCACCAGGGAAGCCCTCACCTCAACCTTTGTTCAGCCCTCAACATGTCCCCGCGGCCTCCCCTCCTCAGCCTGAGCCTGGCATCCTCTCTCAGCTGATCCCACGGAGACCCAACGTGACCTTGTCCAGCCTTGTGTTGGAGTGGGGAGGGGCACAGTGCATGGACTTGCCGATTGCAGGCTGGGAATCAGTGTGGTGCCTCTCTGAGAGTGACTTGCAGAGGACAGCAGCCCCTCCTCTTGAAACCTCTTCTTCTGCACCAGGAGACACTTCTTGGAGCCCTCAAATGCTTGAAGAGGGGAGGGTGTGGTGCAGGACTGCGCGTGCCAAGCCAGCTCCTCGGCTCCTGTAAAGGGAGCCACAGTGGGCCTCTCCCTTCCCTCTGGCCCTCAGGTGCAAGATCAGAGATCTGTCAGTTATCTGTTTATCAGGCAGCTTTATGCCTTTAAAGGGGGAGCTGGGTGGCACGTATGCAGATCTCAGAAAGGCAGGAATCTGCAAGCCGTGTGCACCTCCAACCGAGCTGTCATCCTCTGGCCCTGTCCTCCCATGAGCTGTGAGCTGGTGGCCACCTTCTCGCCCCCATCAAGACTGCGGACTTGAAATGGGAAGGCTCCATCCTGAAGACTCAGCTGGCCAAAGGTGGTTCTTCCATAGTTTTACAAACAGCTTCCGCCTTCCCACTTAAGTCTTTGTGATCAAGAAAGAGAATTATGGCCATTTGTGACTTCAAATTGAAATAATAACACTAATAATAGTGATTATGCTAACATTTATTGAGAGCTTACGCTCTGTGCCAAGCATGGAGTTAAGGATTGTTAACCCATTCCTTTCAACTCAGGAGGAGCACACTATTAAGCTTGTTTCCAGATGAGGAAAAGAGGCTCAGATCACAACTTGCCCACAGTCACCCAGCTACTCATTAGTCAAGCCAGGATTGAAACCCCAGGAGTCAGGTCTG
This sequence comes from Lagenorhynchus albirostris, assembly GCF_949774975.1. Taxonomy (NCBI): domain Eukaryota; kingdom Metazoa; phylum Chordata; class Mammalia; order Artiodactyla; family Delphinidae; genus Lagenorhynchus; species Lagenorhynchus albirostris. The sequence continues at coordinate 39,797,513 of NC_083103.1, forward strand.
GGCCCATACAGTTAAGATACTCTATTCTGCCCCTTGCATGGACCTTTTTGACCTGGGGACATTGTTTCTCCTCATTTCTAGAGACATAAGTTTGTGGAGTGTGTTGGTGTCTCTCTGTGTGGCTGGTCCCTCCTAGCAGTCAGGTCTCAGCATAACTGTGACCTCCTTAGATTCATTGGCTCTTATAGTTCCGGAGGCCCCACTCTCTGCAGAGGCTCTGGGGAGGGACCTGTTCCACGTCTCTCCTCACTTCTGATGGCTGGGGCCATCTTGGCTTGTAGACACACCACTCCAATCTCTGCCATCATCTTCACATGACTGTCACCTCTGTGTGTCTGTGTCTCCTCTGCTGTCTGACTCAAATATCCTTCTGCAATTATCTTATAAAGACACATGTCATTGGATTTAAGGCCCACCTGGTTCATGCAGGGTGATGTTTTCATGTGAAGATCCTTAACTTAGCACATCAGCAAAGCCCCTTTTTCCAAATAAGGTTCACATTCACAGGTTCTGGACATTAGGACAGGGACATCTTATTCAACCTACTACATCATCCAATGCAGAATAGATCCCATTGGCCCCTCTATCTCATTATCCTGTTTCTTTCCTGTACAGCATTTTTCACTGTCTAGGGTCCTCTTTTTCTTTATGTGTTTCCAACTACAGTGTTCCCAACCAGCGTGCTTCTGGCATTTGGAGCAGGGCAAATCTTCACCATGCAGAAACAAGTCTTTCATTGCAGCACGCTCGGCATTTCCCATTCCCAGCCTGAATGCCAGAGTGAGGATGAGGTGGGGAGGGAGAGTCTTTATGACAACCAACCCTCCCCCCACCGCCCTGCCCCATATCTCCCACGAACATGAGACGTCCCACCTGGCAGGCAATACCAGCCCAAGGTCAGAACCACCAATCCATGTGTTTATCATCTGTCTGGTTTCACAGGAACGAGAGCCCCTGTGGCAGGGACCTTTTCTGTCTTGCTCACTGTTGTATCCCCTGAGTCAAACAATTGCCTGGCCAGAGCACACACCCGATACATATTCTCTGAATGCACATGGAAGATGGGGCTCTTTCTGGTGCTTCAAGGAAGCCAGGCGATAGGTCTCAGTCGCAATGAAAACTAATGGGGGAAGTCCCCAGCCTCATTCCAGCCTTCCTCACTCCCCAGTCCCCTGTCCCATCCCTCCCCTCCTTGGCAGGGCGATGTGGGGACACAGAGCCTTTCCTTCCCACTTGTTCTGGTTTCTGCCATGTAGTTCCTTCCAGATCCAACTGAAGTCCTGCTCCTGCGGTCACCTTGGGTCTGTGGTCACCCTCACAGGCCTCCTCCCAGGTCACTGCCACAGAATTAGGGGGTGAGCTTCAGGCCAGTGTTTCGCAATGTTGCCATCTGTCTGAGATGCTGCTTCTCTACCCTGGCTGGCCACCGAAGCAGGTAAGTCATTCTACCTCTGTGATCCTCAGAAACCTCATCTATAAATCAGGAATGACGCTTGGTGGATGTCTCAGCAACTAGGGCCCTTGGCAGGTAGTAATTATACCATCAAAGCTTATTTGCTTTCCCTTGCCTTTTATAAGGAAAAGACAGACTGGCTTCCGTCTCTATCTGGACCACAAAGACATCCCCGGTTTGTTTTGGAGGGAGTGCTAGCGGGGTGGGATGGAGGGATGTAGGCGAGGCCTGTAGGTGCAGATACCTGTATGGGATGAGGTTAGATTGGTGCAGAAGGGTGAAAGGCACTATCACCCAGGGGCTGGACTGAAGGGCTTTAGAATCAGGAATCCCAAATGTGACCTTGGTAAAGGATTCTGTAAGACAGAGAAAATAAATAACTTGCCCAAGGTCGTAGAGCTGGACATGACAGAGCTGGGAATTGGACTTGGCCATAGCAGAAGTTTATGCTTTTCCTATCACGCCATTCTTCCCCCCTACCCCCCACCCCCGACAGAGTCTCAGGAACAATCGCTGTTACAGGCCCCAGGGCTGAAAAGTAACCAAGAATGGTTTTGCTCTGCCCAGTGTATGACTATTTGGAGGAATGCTCTGGGTTTCTTGATAAGGAAGCAGAGGCACAGATGATAAAAATCAATATGCACTCCCCAGGCTGCATATGAATTTGACTATGATAGTCAGCTCTGTACACACACACACACACACACACACACACACACACACACACACAGCCCACCATGACCAGCACCATACAGACACCAGACCAGCTTGGGAAGTCAGCACGGGCCTGGGCAACCACAGAAGAATCAGCACGGCTGAGGCAGAAGTTCTGTGCAGGTAATCGAGAGGTGATTGTGCAGGGATCACCGCCTCCATTTAGGTGTCAATTGTGTAATTTCCAGCTGTTCCTCAGCTCAACAGCTGGAGTTCAGTATGCTCAGGGCTTATCTGGAGGCCCCCAGCCAGGGAACTCAATATTAAGCTGGCTTCCAGGATCTAGGAAAAGTAGCTACTGTTGCAGCAAACCACAGAGGAGAGACCCCTTTTTTCCATCCACTTAAGCAATGGTGGCTCTTTGGGAGCAATATTGGTGCTGCTTATAAATGGCTGGCCTAAAGCAGAAGAGAGTTAGGGAGACGACGATATCCTGACCCAAAGGTACAAAGCACGCTAATCCCTTTAAAGGGATTGTTTCATTTTGTCCACTCCTAAGGTGTGGTAGCATTGTAAGTTTTTCCATTTTGCACAAAGAAGATATGCAGCTTGTAACTGTGTCAAGCAAGGCATCATTTGCAGAGCTGGTTGCTGAAGCCAGATCTGTTTGACTCCAGAGCCTGAGCTAGGTATCTCCTTGTAACCAGAACCAGTCTCCAGGCAGGGCTCCACTCTTGTTTGGAAATGTTGCTGCCAGTGTGATCAGATTCCGCCACTTAGACATCAGAGATACCGGGGGCTCATGGGAGCACTTAGCTAGGCCTCGAGTGAAAGCCAAATGTGGGCAGAAGGGAAACGCCACTTAGAACGCCAAGGATGCCGATGACTCGGCGTCGTCAGCAGAGTCATTTGGAGGTGGAAGACAGTGGCTTTTATTTTTCATCTCACATTTGGTTCTTATTTTCACTCTTTGTGTCCTTCTGTAAAACCACAATGCACCCTCTCCTTACTCTCTTCTTCGCACCACCTAATTATGTTGTCTGGCGACAGTGAATACCCGAGCCATACCATGTGTCCCTGAGCCCAGGCCAGGTCTTACTAATTAATTACAACCTTCTTTCCCAGAAAGCCCAGGAACTGCCCTAGATATCTTCTTAAACAGAACTCTAGGAATTTGTTTCTAATAGTTGTTGGCCCATGAGCTGAAACCTCCTTGAATGCCTGGTTTATTCATTCACTTGTTCATTTATATTTATATATATTTGTGAAGAACCTACTATGTGATGGGTACTGGGGACTCAGAAGTGAACAGAAATGTATAGTCTTGGAACATATATTCAAGTGATGTAGACCAATCCCCTCAAGCTACAGATGGTGAAAAACACACCTAGAGAGCAAAGGGACTGGACCTTGGATTCCTGATGAGGTACATGTGGCAGGGCTTGGAATGATGAGCAATATTGTGAGTGATGGAAGAGATAAGACTGGCCCTCCAGCATGTCATTCCTGACCACAAGGCCTTCTGGGTTCATGGCTCTGGGAAGGTGAATCTGTCTGGTGACCAGAACCAGGAATAAGGGCATCTGGGCTGGGGAATCTGGGTTCCATTGAGGACTCTGTCACTATGTGGTAAGCCCTTGGAGCTCTCTGGGCCTTGCCTCACTTTAGCTCATTGAACTGTCACTGAGCTTCTGCCACGGGCCTACCACTGGGCTAGGCATTTGGGACACAAAGACAAAAGGATGCGTACAGGGAGAAGAGGTGTTAGATTAGGAAACAGATACTTTTCAGTCTCATGTTTCTCTTCTGTAAAAGAGGATTGGACTAGCTATCCCTAAGGCCACTTTCATCTCTGATATTCTATACCATGTAGGGCAGCCATCGCAGGAACAGGACTCCTGACTCTGGCCAGGGAACCAGGTCATTCTGTATCTTGGCTTTTCATTGATTCTGCTGGCTGGGAAGGCCTGGTGGTCAGGATTGCTTGCCTGAGGGTGAATTCCATTCCCACGCCCCACCTCCCATAACATTGTCCAGCATCTCAAACACTGAGACACTTAATCCATTTTGGCTCAGTGTTTGAATCATTATCTCCTACTGGCCCACCCCGTGGCACATGCCTTCTGACTTCTTATTAAATGAGAGAAAACAGAGACAGTGTATGTACCTTCCTTGTCCCTTCCCTGACTACAGGTCCTCTGCAGGTTAGCTGTTGAGTGTACCATTCCTCTCAAAGTCACTAAAGAGCAGCTCAAGAAGGAGTAATTTTCAGTGGTGGAATTGGGTGGCAGATATAGAGCCAGACTTGAAGCACTCCTTCAGTGAAACAAACAAAAAGCTACTCCCTGTGCCTATGACCAAGTTAGAAGGAAGAAAATTAAGGAAAACACTGTATACATGTATGTATTTAGAAGGTTTGTTTAAAGTACAATGAAGAAGATAAGAGCCATAAATGCATGAGTATATAAATAAGGGAGTTCAGAGCAGAACAGAAAAGAAGTAAGAACAGAGAATGGAAAGCCTATATTGAACGATATTTCACCAGATGGTGGAAAAAGGATGTCAAAAGTTTTCTGCTGACAAAGTTCAACAGGTTGGATTTGCAAGGTTCTCTTGCAAAGCTACATTATACCTCCTAAGCGTCATGTCTGCAACTTGCCTGCTAAGGTAGTAGGGGATCTCAAAATATGAAGAGGCCCGTCTAGACTCATGAGCTAGTCCCTGATTTTGTTCTAAAATATATCCCTATACTACAATGATAGCACATATAAAAATATGTATATGTGTATGTGTATATATATATAATGTATATATACAATATAAGATCATCATGATCATATTAATATAGAATCTGTATCTTTATCAGTCCTGTCTCACGAAATAGCCCAGCACAGTTTCTGGCATTTAGCTGGGGCTCACTACTCACTGAAGGTTTCTTAAATAAATGGAGTTGGAAACAATGTTTCTTTTTCTATAGTGCAATGATTCCTTCGGTCCTCAGGGGACAGCCTACTTGAAGGCTGTAAAAATGATGCATTTATGCCCTTCTGTCCCTGCTCCAGATGATGTTTTTATTTCACTCTGACTCCCTTACCTAAAGCTGCTTTAATGCACACAGAATTCCAGGGTCCACGGCAATATTTTTGTGATCTAATAAGGACAATAGTTGACCATCACAAAAAATCAAAAATGATTTTAACTTGGGGCTTCTGGGGAGTAAAAATTATTTTCCGTATAACAGGATTTATTGTGGAATAATGTCTGTAACATCCTTGGAGGCTACCCACCAGCTAGGAACTATGCTAGACGTTTTTCCTATATGAAAAGTGCTACTTCTATTGTTAAAAGTATTATTGATATTATTGAGCTAAGCCCTGTGCTCAACACTTTACAGGTATTATCTCACTTAATTGTCACATCACTATGAAATAATTGTCATTATTTACCTTTTGCAAATATTGAATTCGAGGCTCCGAGGGGGTTGAGTAACTCACCCTAAGTTACCCAGACAGTGAGTGGAAGAGCCGTAATTCACACCCACAGAGAGCTGTCTCCAAGGCCCGTGCACTTACTCATATGGGGCACTTGATCAGGGAAGTCGTGGAAGTCATGGAGGGATACAAGTCACAGACTCTGGTGGGGAAGTCACATAGTGGTCATCTCCCAGGATGGCAATGCAGAGTGGAGGAGATCATGTGAGCCAGGCGTCCAGACTGATGCTGGCCAACGGTTAAAAACTCAAGCAGCAATGGCCTCCTTCCCTCTCCCCGTGAACAGCAAATGTGACTAATATAACGTGTGAAATGTCTAGATTTTCTTTCTACTTGAGTGACATGCAGATATTCTTAAACCAGTTTTGATGGGAATTCATCTTCAGTGGCTATAGAAATACTTGTAGAAATACTCCCATTAGACTTATGCCTCTGTTAATCTCACATGTTGATCCTCATGGCAGAGGTTACTGCGATAGACCAACGATAATAAAGCTGGTAATAGTCAAGTGGCAAAACCCCCAAACTTCGTAATACTGTGAGCTTTTTGTCTGAAAGATGTCATTTCTTTCAACGGCTTCAAGTTTCTTCAAGGCAGAAAACCACTGAAGCTGCAGCGTAGCTGAACATCTGTCTTATCATGTGGGCAGATATTGGGATTAAATTAACTAGAAATGAATAGAATGATGTATGACAGGGTGCAGATGTCCCAGGCACAGTGTGATAATTTCATTGCAAAACTATGTAATGAATTCCATACATTATGGAAGTACAAATGTACCACTTTAGGTAATTGTGATGAAAAGGTATAATGTACGGTGCATAAACAGAGTGTGAGCCCAGGGGCATTTCTCCTCTGCTATTTCTCTTAGGTCATTTCAGAATGACTGTATTTGGTTTAATGTAAGCCTATTATTATTATTAGAGCCTTAGTTTTTTGGTCGGCCTCTTCAGCATTTCTTGCCTGGTTGGTATAAGAAATATTTGGAATAGAGGAATAGAATGTGGGCAGGTCAGAGCTTTGGCCTCTTGGAGAGTGATGGCTGGAGACAGCATTTAAAGAAATATTTTGCTGTGAGAATTTCAAAGCAGAAGCTGACTCTCTTCTCTCCCCTCCCTCCCACTCTCTCTCACTCTCTCTTCCCTCTCTCTCTCCTTTCTTCCTGATGGCTGGTGAGATTGTTTCAGCATCTCCTGCTACTCTGTACATGGGAATTCAGGATGGCATAATGGGAAAAGATGTGAGTTTAAAGCCAGAAGACCGATTTTCCTCTCCTGACTCTGCTCTTGGGTGCTCTGTGACCTTGGGCAAGTCACTCTACCTCTCTGAGTTGCTATCATCTCATTTGTAAAATGCAGCTAATATACTATATCATGGTATTGCCAGGTGTGAATGGGGGAGTTTGAACATAAGCTCTGAGAGGTAAGAGAGGCATCTGTCTTGCTTATTGCTTTATCCACCCTCACCCCCCACCCCTAGCTTAGCAAAGTGATCACACAACACAGGCCACTCATAATTTTTTAAAAATAAATATGTCAGTGATTAATGTGAAGGTATCTAGCACAATGCCCGGCACATAGGAGACATTTAATTAGTATTTCTTGAATTTCAGCTGGCTTGAAGAAGTTCACTGAACAGCTGATTACCCAATCAAAGTTGAAGGCCAAGCACACTCATTGCAGCAGAGGCCAGAGAGGGCCCAGGATCTCCAGCATCGCACAGGGCAGTAGAGGCAGGGCCAGAACCCCCTTTCCGATCAGCAGCCTTGTGTTTGCTGGCTGCACCAGTGGGAGCATGGTCTGGGACAGTGGGAGCCATGGCCAGGGCTGGCGAGAAGCAGTCTCTCCACTCCTGAGAGAAGCAAACTTCTCTAGCATGTTTTTGATCAAGGAACAAGAGAAAGGTTTCATTTTGCAGCAAATGGCTGGCCCGCATGCCTGTTTCCCAAGTGAGGGTGAGATCCCCATGGTCACAGCTGGGGCCAGTCCCAGCCCTGTTTTTCTCTCCATCCCGCTGCTCTGTTCACACAGCCCCTCTCTTCCCCTTTAAGTCTCCTCTCCACCAATTATTTGCCTGGGGTGACATCAGTGGAAAATGTGAAGAGATGGCAGCAGAGCCGAAATCCTAGCCTTCCCTGGGAGCCCAGAAAAGCCTGTTTTTAATGCTCTGATTGGTCCCTGATTTCCCCAGCTCGTTTGTGCCACGTAATGCTTTCGGCACAGTGAAGCAGGATGCCCGGGGTGACTCGAGGCCACCAGGGGCCTGGGTCTGCCTGCCCACTGGACAGATGCTTTGCTGTCTGGCCTCCTTTCTTAGCTGGGAACACCCTGAAACCAGCCCAAGGAGGGCTCCCACGGTGGAAAATCCACGTGGTAGAGCTTCCTTCATCCCCCAAGTGAACGTTGCTGCATTAAAAGCTGTGGGTTTGGGGTTTGTCACCATATATCTTCCCTCCCATGCTAGATTCCTCCCACCCTTCTCCTCTCCCCACAAGCTTCAGGGCTGTCTGTAGGGTCTGGATTTTCTGCCAGATTTGGATGCCTTGAAAGGAACATTGTTTGAAACAGAGACTTGAGGAAGGTGCTAATCTTCCGCTGCTTATCAAATTTGAGCAAAAAATGTTGACATCCCACTTTCCCATGTGCTAGCTCAGCTCTTTTGTGTTCAGTGGCGAGAGGGACCAGCTGTGTATCTAGTTGCGGATAAAAACCCTCCTCTGACTCCCACCCCTTCTCACCTGATCCTGCCAGACCCAGAGGCAAGCGGAGGTGGTGGGTGGCTTGGAGGTCTCTTCATCCCCAGGAGCACAGCCCCATCACACTCCAGGAAAGGAAGCCCACTGATCACTTCAGCCACTGCTACTGCTTCAACTCTCAAGGAAAAAGAAAATGCTGCTGAGAGGTTACTGCTCTAAACGTGGAGAGAGCTCTTCATTTTCTTACTCTGAAAGACATATTTGGGATCATCTGGTTTTCCAAGCAGATGCCCAGTTTATCTCACTTTAAATCAACTCTTTCTGACTGGACCCTTTCCTGGATGAATTAATTGAGCGTGGCTAAAACCAAAATGCTCTGGCGATTAAGGAGCTAGGCAAAGGGGCGCCGTGTCAAGGATGTCAGCTTGCGAGGAGGGTGGCGAGTTGTTTACTTCTATTCTCATAACAGAAGGAACAGGCAGGCTCAGCCCACTGGAAATAATTTTGAATAATCTCACTCTATTACTCGAAGCGAAATTGAGTCTGCTCAAGCTACCCCAGTGATCCGACATTTCAGCGAAACGGGGAAACTAATATCCAATTCATGCAGCATAAAATAAGTGACATAAGGAAAAGCAGGATGAAATCTGGAAGTTTTTAGTTTTCAATTTGTATGGCTTGTCTTCTATTACTGGATCAACTCGCTAATGCTCACACAGAGGAGGGGGTTTCATTAAGCTGCTGGTCATTAATTGTGGTGGGCGTGCGTGCGTGCGTGCGTGCGTGTGTGTGTGTGTGTGTGTGTCGGGCAGCTATTGATGCCTGACACGAATATCGGATATACACTGCCCCGCATAAATCAAATCTAGAAGGAGAATTTGCTTAAGCAGTGGAAGTGGAGCCCTGACTAACCAATTGGAGCTCTCCTGGCTGAGGGGGCAGATGGCCTGGAATTTAGATTTGACCCTTTAGGAGATGCTCTCAGTGTGAGGGGTTCGCCTCATTAGCCTCACTCACCCACCAGCCCTGACAAGGTCTGCGTTCCCACGTACACGTCTTCTGCTAAGAGAACTGTCATTCTCTGAGTCCCGAGGAAAATCTTAACATCTCTCTTAACTCCTTCCTCCATCACAGCTCTCACACCTTACCCAGAGCTAAGTAATGGGTTCTGGCTTCAGATTATCTATTACTTCCATTCTCTCCTCTCCCTGCCTGGTTAAGACCCTGGGCTCATTTTTCTAGGAGTCCTAATTGCTCTTATCCTGCCCCTGTCTCCCTGGCTTCAACTATCCTCCTTCTGATTGCTAAGTCATCCCAAGCACAGCTCTAATATATCACTCCTTCCTCAAAAGCATTCAATGGCTCCCTATTGCCTAGTAACTCCATCAGGCTTATCATTCAAACTCTCCTCAGTTTGGCTCCCATCTTCCTTCCTGACTGAACGTCAGTCATTCCTCTTCACTCATCCTGCAGCCAAGTGAAGAGAATTCTGATCTTCTTGCACATGCTGCATTTTTCTGCCTGTGTGTTTGCTCGCACAATTTCCTCTGCATGCAATGCCCACCCTGCCATCTCTGCATGTCCAGATCCTACCCATCCTTCAAGATCTAGGCCACATGCCGCTTCCTCCAAAATGACTTCCTTGATCCTCTGGCTGGAAAGCATCTCCTCCTCCTTAGACTGTTCGTTGTCCTGCCTCATTCCTGTAGCCCATTGTAGCCCAGAGCAATACCTCGGGTCATAATTAAGTGCACGGGCAACGTCAAATGTCTAGATGAGAATCCTAGCTGTGGGGTCTTGCGCATGCCACTTAAATTTTCTGTGCCTCAGTTTCTCTTCTGCAAAACTGGGCTAATAAGGGTATTTACCTCTCAGAGAATTCTAAGGAATTAAGGGGGGAAATAAATGCAATATTCTTGGCATGGTGCTGTTTACATGGCAAGAGTTCAACAAATATCCTTTTTCCTAGTCACCTTTCTCCTCTGCAATAGTGCAAGCCTTATGAGGATTGCTTAAACGCATCGGTTCAACTCAGCATTTACTGAACGCCTACTAGAGTCATATTTTTTAAGATGTGGTGTCTGCCTTCAAGGAGCTCATGACCAAGGGCAGAAGAGAAAAGGGCAACACACTGGCTTGAGGGCTCTGATAGAATTAAGCACAGGTGAGGCAGTGTGGTGAGGTAGCCAAGCTCTCAGTGCTAGAGCCAAGCTTGCTGGGCTCGAATCCCAGCTTGGTCACTTCCTAGCTGTGTGACCTCAAGCTCTGTAATCTGTGTTAACCTCTCTGTGCTTTGGTTTCCTTAACTGTAAAATGGGGATAATAAACGGTACCTACCTCAGAGAGTAGTTGTACGGATTCCGTGGCGTAAGGACCGAATCACACCTGGAATGGGGCCTGGCACGTGGTAAGAGCTCAGGAAAGCCCAGTTATTATCTTGGAGCTCTTTGAGATCTAACTGATGCTTTGGCTCTGGGCAATTTCTTTCTCTGTCAGAGTGGTGAGCTTTTATGAGAATGAAGACATCATGGTTCAGAGAAGCCACTATTGGTGGGGTGGGCGGTGGCATAAGGTTTTTGGTGGTGTACTTTGAAGCAGGTTTGGCCACCACCTCCCTACACACGCCCCCTCCCCCTTTTAGAGCACACACACACTCCAGCCTGTGTCTTGGACATAGAGACCCCTTTCTTTTGCTGATTGTGGTTAGCACATGTCATTGGCCAGTCTTTCACTTCATCTCTTGAAGTATCCTAGTGTCAAGGAGTCTGTTTCTGCCCTCCTGTGCTTCTGTCTAGAAAGTTTCCATTCAAAGAATCCTAACCCCACCCTCCATTATGTACGGACATTGAGATCTTATAAGACAGGGAAGGGGTGGAACTTTACCAGGCAGTTTTAGCTGGCCTTAACTCTGGTACCCGCTTTTGTGGCTTTGGTACTTGGTCCTTGTGAAAAACAGAAGCTCCTCCACAGTCTACAGCTTCATTGTCCCAAATCCTCATCTCCTCATGCCCAAGGAGCTGTCACCTGACTTCCCCAGCCGGTTCCCTCATAGCTCCAGCACAGACCCACGTGACTCGCTGGAGCTCCTTCGTGGGCATTTGGGTTCTGCAGCTCCTGCCCTGGATGCTGAGTCCCTGTTTGGGCCTCTCTTGCTCTCATGAAGTGGGGCCAGCCCATCATTGCCACTGCAGTTAGATTGTGCTGCCCAGATACTTCCCCAGCTGAGATGGAAAGGACTTCCACCCACTGGTGTCCCTATTCATTTTTTAGGCTTCCGAGTGGAGGACTTTGCCCTTCTCATCCATACTTTTTTGTCTCAAGGATCTTGGGCCTGAGTGATTGATTAGAAGACCCTTGAGGGATGCTATTCAAAGCAATCTACAGATTTAATGCAATCCCTATCAAATTACCCATGACATTTTTCACAGAACTAGAACAAATAATCCTAAAGTTTATATGGAACCATAAAAGACCCAGAATTGCCAAAGCAATCCTGAGGAAAAAGAACAAAGCAGGAGGCATGACCCTCCCAGACTTTGGACAATACAACAAAGCTACAGTAATCAAAACAGCCTGGTATTGGGACTTCCCTGGTGGTCCAGTGGCGAAGACTTTGCCTTCCAATGTAGGGGGTGTGGGTTCTATCCCTGGTCAGAGAGCTGAGATTCCACATGCCTTGCAGCCAAAAAACCAAAACATAAAACAGAAGCAATATTGTAACAAATTCAATAAAGGCTTTAAAAATGGTCCACAACAAAAAAATCTTAAAAATAAACAACAGCCTGGTACTGGCACAAAAATAGACATATGAAACAATAGAACAGAATAGACAGTCCAGAAATAAACCCACCTACCTATGGTCAATTAATCTTTGACAAAGAAGGCAAGAATATACAATGGGAAAGAGACAGTCTCTTCGCAAGTGGTGTTGGGAAAGTTGGACAGCTGCATGTAAATCAATGAAGTTAAAACACACCCTCACACCATATATAAAAATGAACTCAAAATGTCTTAAAGACTTAAATATAAGACATGACACCATAAAACTCCAAGAAGAGAAGATAGGCAAAACATTCTCTTACATAAATCGTACCAGTGTTTTCTTAGGTCAGTCTACCAAAGCAATAGAAATAAAAGCAAAAATAAACAAATGGGACCTAACCAAATTTATAAGCTTTTGTGCAGCAAAGGAAACCTTAAGCAAAATGAAAAGTCAACCTATGGACTGGGAGGAAATGTTTGCAGATGAGGCGACCAACAAGGGCTTAACTTCTAAAATATACAAACAGCTCATACAACTCAGTAACAAAAAACCAAACAACCCAATCAAAAAAAATGGGCTGAAGACCTAAATAGACATTTCTCCAAAGAATACATACAGATGGCCAATAGACACATGAAAAGATGCTCAACATTACTAATTATTAGAGAAATGCACATTAAAACTACAATGAGATACCACCTCAAACTGGTCAGAATGGCCATCATTAAAAAGTCTACAAATAACAAATGCTGGAGAGGGTGTGGAGAAAAGGGAACCTTCCTACACTGCTGGTGGGACTGTAAATTGGTGCAGCCACTACGGGGAACAATATGGAGGTTCCTCATAAAACTGAAAATAGAGTTGCCATATGATCCAGCAACCCCACTACTGGGCATCTATCTGGACAAAACTATAATTCAAAAAGATACATGCACCTTTATATTCACAGCAGCACTAGTTACAATAGGCAAGACATGGAAACGATCTAAATGTCCATTGATAGATGAAAGGATAAAGAAGATATATATATAATGGAATAGTACTCAGCCACAAAAAATAATTAAATAATGCCATTTGCAGTGACATGGATGGACCTAGAGATTATCATACAAAGCGAAGTCAGGAAGAGAAAGACAAATACCATATGATATCACTTACATGTGGAATCTAAAATATGACATGAATGAATTTATCTATAAAACAGAAACAGACTCACAGACATAGAGGACAGACTTGTGGTAGCCAGGGGGTGGGGGAAGGGAGGGATGGATTGGGAGTTTGGGACTAGCAGATGCAAACTATTATATATAGAATGGATAAACAACAAGGTCCTATTGTATAGCACAGGGAACTCTATTCAATATCCTGTAATAAACCATAATGGAAAAGGAGGAAAAGCTCATTTATTAATGCTGTGAAAGAATTAGATCATCAGAGCTTATTCCTAAATTTTTGGATCAAAGCTGAATATTAATAAGTAAATAGACAATTCAAAACAAAAACAACAAAAAAGAAGACCCTTGAGGGAATACCCACCAGTGTTCCAGTTCAAAGTCCACAGGCCCCTGGATTCTCTCTATATCATGGAGCAATGCCTGTCTACCTGGGTAGCCCTGGAAAGGCCAGGTGGATTTGAACTTCCTCTCACTGCCTAGGACCCCTGCCTTAACTGTTAGAAGCCCCCCAGTTCAGGGCAGCCCCATCTAGCCTGTCAACAGAGCAAACACCTATCTAACTGAGCAGGACTGCCCTCCCCTATGATTCAGTGTGTTGTCTGAGCACCTAGGAGAGAAACAGGCAACCCAGGTTCAAACCCCACCTCTGACCTCTCCCAAGCATGGGATTTTGGCCAAATCACTGAATCTTTCCAAGTCCCATTTTTACTAAATACAAAATAGAAATAATAATCTGTCTTATAAGAATTATAAATAATAATTCCCTGTCTTGTAAGATTCCTTGCAGGATTGCTGGGGGAGTTAGAGATGATGCGTGTCAAATGAGTGGCCTGGTATCTAGCTGGTGGTGTCAGTGCTAACAGCATCTGCCGTTTACTTTGTTGCTTACTGAGCACCAGACCCTGTGAAACGTCTTTCACATGTTTGAGTAGGGGTGGTTTTCATAGGCCACACATTCTGCAAGTCAAATAAATATAACACTCTGTGTATTTTTCTATAATCTTCATTTTTATTATTTTTATTTATTAATTACTTGTTTATAAAACTTTATTTCAAGCTCCCATTGTGTGTGATGGCAGACACCCAATTCTAGTCCTGGCAGGGGAATCAGTCACTTCAGTGTTTTCTAAGTTGCATTGGGCTTAAGCTCAGTAAATTCAGAATGTTTCCCTTTCTCTCCTTCCCCTTGGTGTGGTGTTTGCCTTCTGGTTCTGAGTAGTATCCTGGCATGAGTGTGGGTGGGGGAAAGGCTGAGGCTTCTGGCTGCAGGTCATTCTTTTTCCAATGATGGCATCTGCCAAAATGTATCTCCTAGTCTTTGGTCACTGGCATCCTTGCCCCAGGCATGCAGGCACTGCTGTGTCCCACCTTGTCCCTGGCTGCATGGTCTCTGTTGTTTTCTGCTGTGGCTTCTTTCTCTCCTAACACAATGCTATGGGGTACAGGAAATGCTGGCTGCTTTCCAGTGACATGCTGGGGCCACTGGAGACTCTTGAGTGCCCACAGCTTCTGCCTGAGTATCCTGACCACTCTTCCCCTTTTGCAACAGACACTCGGGGGCAGGGAGGATGGTGCAGCATGGAAGAGCCACTTATGAGAGCCCTATTGCTTCCTCTCACATGCTCTCCACTTCCTCCACACCTTGGAAGATTTTATGGGGATGGGTGGTAAGGCAGGAAAAACTGGTTCCAGTGGATCACAGATTTTCCTGAATATTTTCTGTCTTACTCCTGGACTGAGAGTTTTGAACCTAAAACCCCAGAATGTGATACCTGTTCTCTGGCTCTACCAAGGCAGTTTTCCTAAAGTGGTAGGTGTTTCCGTCTGACTCAGTCTGGGGTGGGGCTTGAGATGGAAGCAAGGAATGCAAGGTGGCTGAATTAGGGGACACTCACTCTCCTACACACAAAAAGTCTTATTTAATTTTTCGCACAATCCTCTCCTCTAGCTAATATTATTAACCCCATTTTACAGTTGATGAGGTAAGGTTCAAAGCCAATTCATTCAGCCACCAGATACTTACAGAATGTCCACTAGGCTCCAGGTACTCTTCTGGCTTTTGGGGAATACAGCAATAAACTCTACAGACAAAATCCCTGCTCTCATGGGGCTTACCTCCAAGCGGGGTGGGGGAGGAGGGAAGAAAGAAGAAGGGAAAAGATCAACAGGTCAACCATACAGGTTATCCCATGATGATGAGTTCTAGGAAGAAACATAAATCCTGGAAGGGGGCTTGGGAATGTCAGGGAGGATGTGGCTTTGAACAGCATGCCTTACTGAGATAATAAGGCAGGTGAAGAACCCCATATTGGAGAGAAGTGAATCCCAGAGAAAGGGAACAGCAGGAAACAAAGGCCTTGAGGAAGGAATCTGCTTGGCTGAATAGCTAAGGAAAGGAAGGGCTAGGGTTTAAACCCAGTTAGTCTGACCACAGAGTCTATATGCCTCACTACCATCTAATGGGGCTCAAAGTATGATAGTCATTATTGCTCTTATATCATTGCATATGTATTATATGTCACTGCTGTTCATATCAAGCCCCTCTTCCACTTAGGAGTCTTAGTGGGTCGTTGAAAATGCCAGATACTCTTTCTCCTAGCTTTCTCTGTAACTCTGGAATTGTTATGTGCCCCAGGTGTAGAAGTACTACCTGGCCTTCAAATCATTTCTAGTGATGCAAGAGGCAGGGACCAGGAGGAAGTGTTTCTTGTAGCCTGGTGGTGGAAGAGTGCAGCATCACTCGTGGCTGTGTGGGAGTGGTGGTGGACATTGGACAGGGCTGGCTGTGTCACTGGTGTAAGCTGAAAGGTCAGGGCAAGCTGAGGCAGGACTTGTGTCTGTGCTGTGACCTTGGGTGTTGTTCCTGGCTGTGTAGCCCTGAGCCAGGTTCCTGAGACTTTATGGCCATTCGCTGAATTAGCTATTATCCATCTGTTTTCTCCTTCAAAATAACGTAGGTTTTATTTTTAGTTTAATAATAAAAAAAAAAGACTAGATGACAGAACCATTTTCTTTTTCATCTTGCAGACTATCCCCCCAAATTTGGAGTTTGCAATTTTTATAAGGTTTGTATGATGATAAATAAGAAAGAGATGTTATTAAAATTGAAGTGAATTTCCTTTTGGGACATGGAAAATAATGAAAAAGCTATTTCATCTGTTTTCTTTCCTACTTCAGAATATAAAGTGGAAGATGAGGCCTCTTGCTGGTTTGACGTCATCAGGCATGTCTCAAATGGTGTTCTCACGTTACTCCAGAAAGGTCTCCCAGCAACCGAAAGAAAGGGTTCCTGTCCTTCTCCCCTACTTTGTCTTCCCAGAGCAGTCAAAAGACCAACTTGTCCTTGGAACATTTCACTTCATCTGCAAAACAACCTTTTTCTCCCCACTAAAAATATATTTACGAAAATGAACTGATTTAAGTAGGCAGAATATTAACACATCTTCCTGGGATACATTGTCCCCACAAGATTATAATACTTTAGGTAAAGTCCTAACCCAAATCACAGGCCTTTATCTGAGCTATATTTCCCCTTTAAATTTTTCTTTTGTTTTATATTTTTAAGTTAATTAGGGACAAAATTTGGAGAATTCAACAATTTTATAAAGTCAGCTACATCAAAGAGAAGCATCCTGTCCCCATGTGGTCACCCCCACCTTCCCAGAGGCAAGCACTGTACCCTAAAATCTGACAGCTTTGTTATTTACCCCACACCTCTCAGCAACATGCTCATATCGCTACTTTTTGAGTGTTCGGCTTAAGCATTATCTGAGGACTTCCCACAACGGAAAAGGAGAAGTTAACAATCTTCGCTCCCCCTAACCCACCTCACACTCTTCCCATACGGCACATCCTTCTAATTACAATACAGTAATATTAAAATTTTGAGTGATAAATATTAAGTGCTTATATTCTTATCTCCATGTAATGATCTTTACAGGTGATTCATTTAGCAAACTGATTATTTTTCCTTCCCTCAGGTTTGGTTTTTCCTAGAGTTAATATTTGTCATATTTTTCATTTGCTCAGGATTGCATGTACAAATCAGTAATGAAATTCCAAACTCTTTGCCAAATGTCTAATTCTCCCCTCAAGATTTCCATTTACATCAACTTTTCCAGCATTTTTTCTCCATGACCCTCCTGACACTTCAATCACCTTTGCTTTGTGCATAACGATTTTTCTGGGACTTGCCTTTGCATCATCTTAGGGGCTGCCTTCACCTCCATCCTAGGCTGCTCCTCCCCTTTACTGTACCCCATGATATCCTCTTATTCCCTCATTTTATTGGAGTGCATCCTCTAGTGGTTTCCTGAGAAAGTTGAATGGAAGGTAATTTTTTTGTGACTGTGCTGTTCTAAAAATGTTTTATTTTACCCTTGTACTTTTTATTTATTTTATCTATTTATAGTTTGTCTGGGAATAGAATTTGAGGTTGGAAATTATTTCCCCTTGGAATTTTGAAGGCATTGCATCATTGTCTTCCAAATTCCAGTTTGATATGGGCCTGTAGCCATTCTAATTCCCAAGCCTGGGTGACCTTTTTTATTCCCTCTGGAAATTTAGGGAATTCCTTTAATGGTCCCTATTATTTGGAAATTTCACAATAATATGCCTTGTTGTAGGTCTGTTTTAAAAAATTCCATTGTTCTGGTGCACCTTTTAATCAAGAAACTCATGTTCTTTAGTACTGGGAAAGTTTTTTGAATTACATTTTTGTGGGCTGCATTCATCTTATTTCCTCAAATTTCCTAGAAATTCTATTTGGTTATTAGATCTCTTAGATTTATGCTTTAATTTACTTTATATTTTACTTTCTAATTTTTCCTCTCTTCATCTTTGTCTGCTTTCTTGGAGATGTTACATTTAAAATTTTCTGTTGTGTTTTTCATTTCTTTTATCCTACTTTTAATTTCCAAGATCTCCCTTTTGTTCCTTGAATCTTCTCAATTTCCATTTTTCTCTGCATGGTCGCAATATTAATTTTCAAAAGCTATGAATGATCGGTATTTTTCAAAGTTTGCTTCTCCCCAGTCTCTGTGTCCTGTATGTTCACCATATTTTCCTTTTAATATCTATGATGTCAGAAGCTTTCACCAGTTGTCTGGATGGATTTCTGACGGTCCTCAGTGGTCTGATCATATTGCAGAATGGGGGACGTCAAAGCTGAATAGAGGAGGTAAGCACATATGAGACTTGTCAACTGTGAGTTTTAAAGTAGGGCGATCTGGGTGGGCTTTAACTTGTAGAACCCTCCATGTCAGCATCTTAAGATATCTCCCTTTGTGTTTGTCAGATTTCCCAGAGAAGATCGGTCTCTTTCCTGGGATTGTATACATTCTACCTGCTAGTATTCTGGAGTCAAGGAGGACATAATTCTCAGGCTCAACATTTTGTAATAAACTTTTCCTAAATCTCCCTATTTTTAGTATGTGCATCTATCTCAATTGTGTTTAATGCCCTGCAGTTCAAAAGCCCTTTGTTTTAGAACAGTGGTTCTCAGACTTCACCTGGAGGGCCCGTTAAGTCACAGATTTGAAGTTTCTGCTTCAGGAAGTCAGAGGTGGGGCCCAATAATTTGCATGTGTGATAAATTCTTAGGTGATGCCAAAGCTGCTGGTCCTGAGACTATACTGTGAGGACTACTGTTTTAGAGAACGACAGTCCAATCTTCCGCTGGGTGAGCAGCAGCGTTTGCCTGGCTGTGAAGAGTAGTATGGGGTCTAACTGATCTTTAAACAGACTTTCAACCAATTCACCTATTTTTAGCCCCCATCTTCACTGAGGTTTTCAGAAGTTCTTAGCTGCTGTGAATTCCTGAGCCTTTGGATAGCTCCGTGATATTAACTGAGTCTTGACTTTTCCCACTACTGGTTTAAGATTCAGCTTTTTCAAGTTTACAAAGTCAGATTTTTCTTCTTTGATTTCTAGCTTCCAAAATTTTGTTGCTATTTCCTTCCCTCCTTTTCTTTTTTTTCCTTTGCTAACATATGGCTTTTAAAATCACTCTACTATCATTTTAGTGAGATTTAGGGAATGATGAAAGTTTAATGAGTGCATCCAGTCCTCTGTCCTTAACCAAAAGTCCTCACATCTTTCTTCAGTCCTGGAGACATTTGTTCTATCAAATGTTTCTTCACTTTCATTTCCTTTATTCTTTTATCAGAACCTCCAATTAGATGTATGTTGAAGCTTCTCTATGTCTCTTAACAGTTCTTTCCACCAATTAAAAGAAAACAATTTTTTTTTCTTTTTTGCTGAGGTCTGGGTGAATTCCTTGTGGTTATCTTGTAGTTTGTTAATTCTCATTTCAACTGTGTCTGATTCAGAATTTATTTACTTAGTATTTTATTTTAATGACTATTTACTTCTAAGAATGTGAGTTGGTTCCCTTTCACATATGTGTTTCATTCATTTCCTGATTTTTTTGGTTTCTTCATTTCTTGCTCTTTATTTAATGGAATGTATTTCTTAGTTGCTTTCTTTGAGAATTTTAAATACTCATGCTTTAATATCTTTGGCAGACCAATTTAATAAAATCAATTTTACATGGGGAGAATACACGTACTAACTTTTAATTTTGTTCTCTTTTTTAGGTTTGGATTCTTAAAATGTATTTTATACTTTTGGTTAATATGATCATTTTAAGTTGGAGGTTTTATTTTAGGCTAATTTTCCTTCTCCTTCTGGATGCTTCCCTTTCCCTACATGGAGGCTCTCCTGGTCACTTTTACTGGGCCTCACATCCCTAGTCAAGAATCAGGTCTCCTGTCACATGGCAATACTTCAGGGCTTTCAGCACATGGGAATATTGGGTTTATTGATGAGCAAGCCACTGAGCCAGCACTCTCCTCATTAAGAGGCTATACATGTGTCTACTAACCTCCCCAGCTTCAGTCGATGGTTGGAAACATTCTCAATTTTCTTTTCCAAGTTGAGCAGCACACCACAGCACATTTCTTCATCTTGTACTGAGCACTTTAAGTCCCCTTTGCCCTGCTGGAACTAAACTGAACATCACGGCTTGTTTTCTGACCTGAAGCACCACAGGCCCATGTGACCTACCCACTAGGGGTTTACCTTTCTGCTCTGTTTCTGGTACACAGCTATGTTTGTTTCTTAGCCTGGCTATGCTGCTTTTGATTCTCGGTTTTTATTTTTTGCCTGTTAAGGCTGTTGGATAGGAATCTGCTCTCTCCAGACTTCATGGTGCCCTGTGGCTGGTGGTCCAC
Organism: Lagenorhynchus albirostris; assembly: GCF_949774975.1. NCBI lineage: Eukaryota > Metazoa > Chordata > Mammalia > Artiodactyla > Delphinidae > Lagenorhynchus > Lagenorhynchus albirostris. Next base: position 39,817,977 of record NC_083103.1, read on the forward strand.
TGCAGGAGCATGCCTGCTCTCTTGCCCCACCCTTCATTCCAAAGGCCAGAGACTTTGGGTGCTGAAGCTGAGCATGGTCAGCTCAGACCCTTCCTCCCTCTCTCTCTTTTGTTTATTTATCTCTTGCAGAAAACATGGATTCTTCTCTCCTTCCCAATGTCATAACTTTTAACACGGCAGACTCTGTCCCTTAGGGGAAGGCTTAAGGCAGCCTAGCACTCTGTCACTGCGTGGGCAAGTCAGTCTAAGTTCGGGGGTTCAGAATAAGGAAGCCTATGTTGTCACACACCTGAGAACACAACAGAGCTAAAAGTGATGCTTTGATCTCCACATGTCTGACTGTTATGTCTGTTTCTCAGTTTGTACTGAACTTGGATGGGGGCAGGGATTATGCATTTGCCCCCAAAAGGCCTAATATTACCAATGTGTTTAGAGGAGAAGCGTCTCATCAAAGCCTGAATTTACAAATCTGACTTTACTGGAGGTAGTTTAACTTCCCAATAAGCTTCTATCTTAAATCTAACCTGATACTCTCTTTTAGGTTATGGATTTATTATGTTTTATGTTTATATTTTTGAGAATGTTTATATTTTTAATATGTTTCTATTTGGGGATATATATATATATATTCAGCAATCCCCCATATATATATAATTCTATATATGTATATAAATCTATATATAATCTATATTAAATATATATAAATTCTATTTCTATTTTCTCACTTTTTCTATTTCCTCTTATTTTTCTATGCTGTTTCTTGTTTTCTCAATCTCTGTCTTCTAATAAATTGACAATGTTTATTTTTTTAATCCTCCTACCCCCAGTACTTGTTTGGAAACTTTTTATACTGTATTTATTCTTTTAATTATTACCCTTAATTTTTAACATGCGTGCCTGATGTCACCAGGGTGTAAACATAACAGCAAAAAAGGGCATCTTAGAGTGCTTTAGTGCCAATCACACTTCTCCCAATTCACATGTCATTCTTGTCCTGTAGTTTAGTTTGACCTTGTTTTTATACCTCCTAATTAATATCATCTATTTAAAAAGTTAATAATTTAATGTTTATTTAGATTTACTCACATGTTTTCCGAATGCATTGCTCACCGTTCATTTTTGCAACTTGGTCATCATTCACTCTTTAAATGTTCTCAAATATAATGTTCAGTAACTTTTCTAATGAAAATCTATTAGTGGTAATTCTCTTAGTTTTAGTATGTCCAGAAATGTCTTTGTCCTCAATCTTGTGATTGAGAAATGATATTTAGCTGGACACAGAAATTTAGGTTGACAATTATTGTCACTCAGCACTTTGAAGATATTATTCTACTGTATTCTGTTTTTTCTTGTTTCTATTGAGAAATCTTCTGTCAGTTAATCTATTCCTTCTCTCGCTGCTTTTGAGATTTCTTTGGGGAGTTCCACAGTTTCATTATAGTGTTATCTCTGTGGATATCTAGTTATACTATCTGTCTATCTGATCTCTTTCTTATGGCTTTTGTTAATTATAGAATATTCTCAGCCACTAGCTATTCAGATATTGCCTCTCCCCCAGTCTCTATACTGTCTTGGAACTCCTAATAGATGTGTGTTGGACAGTTTCATTCTGATCTTTACATCTTTCAACTTTCCTTTATATTTTTTCCATTTCTTTTTCTTTTTGTGTTGCATTCTATGTAATTTTCTCAGCTATACCTTCAAGTTCACCAACTCTTTCTTCCTTTCTGCATAACGGGTTATTTAATTCATCCATTGGGGTTTTTTGTTTGCTTCAATGACTTCATTTTTAATTTCTAGTACAATTACTGGTTCTTTAAAAATCTGCCTGTTTTCCTTAATGTCTTACTTTTTTTTTTAATATAGTCCATTTCTTCTTTTATGCCTCTAACTACATAGACAATTATTTTGTAATCACTTTCCAATATTTATATCATCTAATTTTTTTGAGAACAGCCTTGTTGTTTATTTTACCTGCTGACTTGACTTGTGGTAGATTTTCTCCCTCATTGCATAAGTTAGGATGTCGTTTTATTGTGAATTACAAAAATAAGGAAAATAATGACTCATACAATAGAAGTCTATTTCTCTCTCATATAAAAGTCCTGGTGTGATATACGTTGATATGGTGCCACTCCACAGTAGTCCTCGTGGTCCAAGATGGAACAATAGCCATCACATCCATGCTCCAGAGAGCAGAATGGGCAAGAAGAAGGAGCAAAAGGCACATGGCAGCTGTCTTCTGAGGAAATTTCCTGGAAGCTCTCATATAATACTTCTGCTTATAACCTATCGGTCAGAACTTAGGCATATGGCTACCCGCAGTTGCCAGGGACCTAAGCAAGGGAGGATGGAAATCCTTGGGATAAGCAACAGAGAGTCTCCCCTATACTCAAATATTTCATAATATTGAATTATGTGCCCACATGTAGTGGGGTTTTATTTGTATAAATTCCATACTACCTGGATTGAAGGGCCATCCTTTAAAAGAGTTTTTGAGTCTTGCTTCTACTAGGTGCCCCAAAGTATCCCTTTTTTGGGATCTAATTTTTTGTTAGTTTCTTGAGTTGGGAGGGCAGGGTCACCAAGCAACATGGATAGTTTAAATTTAAACTCCAAACTTGTGTGAGTTATATCCTTATGGTTACATAGTCTTAGAGAAGATCATATTTTCTCTCCTAGAACTCAATCAAGATAAGCAACCTTGTACACAGAATGAATTGAGTAGATTTTTAAGTCACTTCTTTTATTCATAGTGTAACACCTTGAGGGTCCTGGCTTTTTTTCGGGACTTTTTTCAAGAGTCAGATTGTGCAGGCCCAGGGCTTGGTCTTTTGTTCCAATGTAGGCAGTAAATCCAAACCTTTAGGTCAATGAGACTGACCCCGCCTCAGGCCCCTTCCCACCTCCCCACCCCCACCTATTTACCAAGGCAGTTATAGGGGTATAGTTTCTTCTTCATTCTAATCCACTTTGGGATTTCTTTTACTTTCTCACAAACTCTTACAAGCTCATATATACTGTGTTTATCATTTCTTTCCAGCATCTCTAGATATGTTGTAGCAGGAGGATTTCAGATTACCAGTCTACACTTTCACACTTTTAATTTGAGTATAAAAGCTAGAATTTTATTTCTGTTGCTTGCCTCCAAGACTACTGGCAGATACAATCTGTGTTCCAGAATCTGCCCCCACTGGGCCTGAGCTTGATTCTTGTTGAGTCCTGAGGTTTAACATCTTGCTGGAGAGCTCTAGCTAGAGGATGACAGATGGGTACTTCCAGGCTCCTGATATGATTCTCCTACTAGAGTAACTCATAAAGGGCAACATATTCCAAGCCGACTCAGGCAGTTACCCCATGAGATCACTATTCCCATATGCCAGCATTGTGGAACTCTGGCTCTAGCACTCACCTTGTCTGAAACTAGCAGCTTGGGAATTCAGGAAATCATACCAAGAAGCATACTTGTTACTTAGGAGGGACTGAAATTCAACCCATTGTTGCCAATTGCACTGAATAATCAGAATTTGGCAGCAAGGCTTTGGAGCACAGGGATGAAGATACATTCATTCCATCAGGGTGGGGAAGATCCCTAAATGCCTACATCTGGGACCAGGTGCTTCCCTAGCAGACCCTGAGCAGCTATGGGGCAGCTAGAAGGTACTGAAGTGGGAGGAGGGCCCAGGATGCCTTGGCAGGAGAGTTAGGCTCATCTGCCCTTTGGTCCTAGGTCTGCCACTCATCCGACAAGTCACTTTGGGCTCACTCTGCCCCCTCTAAGATAGCATCAGTTTCTTTACTAAGGAAATGGAGATAAAGTTGCTGACCATTCCTACCCTGTAGTGTTGCCAGGACCAGATACCTCGCAGATGTTATGTACGTGAGGGAGAGAGGTAATGTTACCATCCTATCTTTACAAATGAAGAAACTGAGGCTCCGAGAGAGGAAATGAGTTCTTTGAGGTCACACAGCCAGTGAGCGGCAGAGCTGGGGTTCAGACCTGAAGCTTCTAACCCCAGAGCTCATCCCCTTCCACAGTGCCACCACTGTATGAATGTAAGATAAAAGCAGGAAGAAGGGGATTCACAGCTCGTGGGTGCCTCCTCTCTGCCAGCTGCTTTAGGCAAGCATGTCATTTACTGTCCACACAACAGTCTAAGGTTAGAGGTTAATTTTCTTACATCTGTTTTACAGTTGAGAAAACTGGGTATCCAAGACTTCCCATGATCTATGCAAGGCAACAAAGTCATTTCAAGAATTAGGTTTTGAACCTGGCATTGTCTGATCACAAAGCCTGTGCTCATTCTCTCTCTCGGTTCCTTTTTACAATACTCTCCAGATATTGGCATGCTCTCCTAAAATCCATATGCATTTAGACAAGGTTCAAATCAATTAGTTCACACTTTGCGGCTGAGGCTCCTTTGTGCCAAAGGTGATCAAGGTGCTTCCAGTTTTATGCGTTCAAACCCAATGAGGCCTCTTTCCCGACTTCTTGCATGACAGCTCAGAATTAAGAACCATGATGCATATGGTGTTTGCAAAATGCTAGTTGTGTATGGGTGTTTAAACTTTAGTTTTGCAGCTTTTAATTTATTTATGCAAGCAAGCCTCCTTTCATGAATTTTAATCTGTGCTGCCTTAAAGAAGTGCTTTCCAAATGGGACAGCATTTGTGATCACCACTAAGCCATTCTAACTGCTTGCAGGCCTGGGGAGAGAGGCAGAGGAGAATGTTAGCGAGCTCTGAGAAGTCCCTGTGTCATCCCGGGCATTGTGGCGTAAAATGTGCTTCGTGTCTAGGAAAAAAAAAAACCTGTGACTTGAGTCTTTGGTTATTTTTAATGCTGAGCGGCAGAACCACAGGGAATATTATGAGTTCCAAGATTTCTGACAGAAGGGACTTGCAGCCGAAGTGCTTTCTTCAGGAGAGAGAGAGAGACACTGCTACAAGTCTTTATTCATTTATTTATCATGCTTCAGTTCCCTAAAAAAGAAAACACTTCTCCTGTGCAGGGGAAACTGCTTCAATGGATAGATTGCATTTAAATAATTTAAGTATAAAATTACTCAAACAGGCCGAGTGATATTTCGAAAACGAAACAGTCACAATCACTTAAGAGCGCGGGCAGAGTTCGTGATTTGGTGTGTAGATGAAGTACGAGGAGAGGCTTCTGTCTGCCTTGGGGAGGGAGTCCCCATCCTGCCTACTGGCTGCCCTGTAGGTAAAGGTCACTTCTGGTCAGGTTCTGCAGGAGAGAGTGGGTCTTGCAGATACCAGACCTTTGAAAGAGAGGTAACTGCTCCCAAATTTGACCCAACCTTTTGGGTTTTACTTTTTATCTGAGTAGCTAGGAGAAGTAGAGAAGGCTGGATTGGTATCCAGAAGACTTTTATATTGTCTGCTTAAGCCCACTGCCCAGCCTCCTTGAATTTCTCTTCTGTGCAATAGGAAGATAATGCCAATCTCACAGGGCTGTCAGGGGCTAAATTAGCTGCCTGAGAGGACCCAGCATGATGCCTGCAAGTAACTGTCCATTGGGTCCTGTCTACAGCACATTCTTCCATGTATCTGGGAGACTGTTCCTACAGAGATGCCATCTGGGCCTAAAGAGGGTCTTTCCATTCTCAAAAAGACTTCATCCATGCCAACGGTAGGCTCCCGGTGGTCTGCCCATACACGCCCATGCAAAGCACTGTTAGACCATGGACGTTCTCCCCTTGCCTATGCAGACGGCATTTCTTCAGTTGGTTTTATGTCCACTAGGACCCTGAAGAGCCTGGCAAAGAAATGTCTCTGTAGTCAAATGCATTTGCAAAATGCTACACGTGGCATGGCCCTTTTAGAGATTCACCATGCACCTAGGCATGCCAAAGGCTCTGAAAAGTCCTGCAGACGAGAAATCCTTTTACTTTAAATTCAGCTTAACTCTGCATTTATTAATCTTATTTGGCAATGAGGGCCTCCCCACCCCACCCCACCCCAAATGCCTTATTAATATCCTTTAGAGTAGGACTTACTGAAACATACTTTGGGAAGCTCTCCTTCTATCCAGCTCTATTGCCTTCTGTCTCATTTCCCTCTGGACACTAAAAGGACCAGCTTCAGGGGTTTTCACGGTCTTCTTCTGTTTACTATTAACTAATTAATTAAACAAAGGAACTAAGTGCTGGGCTTAAGATCAATAAAGCATCAGCCATATCATGCCACGTCAAGACAGGAAGTAGACACACATCATAAGGAAGGGTTAATCCCTGTGCCTGCTGTTACGAGTGTGTGTGAAGCAAGTGCTGGTTTGGGGGAATGGAGATGGGGATGAAGAGCGACACCTCATGACTGGCCTGGGAGTGACAGGTGAGGTCACCTGGAGAAGTCCACCTCCTCTTGTGTGTTGCCATCAGTGATGCGGGGGGATTCTGCCTTGGAGGCGTTCAGAATTCTAAGGAAGCAGCATGTATGGGCGTGGGTGGCAGCTTCTCAGCAGCACCAATGTTTACTTTGAAGAGAAAATGTCTGCTTTGTAGGCAAATGTTTTCAGCATGGAAATGATCATTGCAATTGCTGTGGTTGTCACAAATGTTTCATCAGAGCCGATAAAGCAGCTGAGTGTTGGCAAAATCGATGAAAACATCTTGAGGAGTGTTCGCTGCCTACTTAGCCGTCTGTGGCTCATCTGGTGTGAGGGAGGAGGGGAAGGAGGCGGTGAGCTGAGGCCACACAGGAGACTTTGAGAGGCAGCGTGGTGTGGTCTATGGGCACGCAGGCTTTGCAGTCAGATTGCCTTGTTTGCTCTTCTAAGCTCTGTGACTTTGGAAAGATTGCCTGACTTCTCTGTGTCTCCATTTCCTCATTTGGAAACTGGATAATAATAGTACTGACTTCATGGTGTTGCTATAAGTATTTAAATGAATCAAGAGATAGCACTTAATATATATTAGTTAATATAATAATTGAAGGTTCAAAATCCTATACCCACTTGTCTCACCTGATAAAGACCACCATTTATTTGATAAGTATTAATTCAGCACCTTCAATGTGCCAGACCCTGTCCTGGGGGCTAGGGACCCAGTGGTGACTGACAGGCCAGGCTACTGTTTCTTCTAAGTTCTCTCTCTGCTAGGTAGACAGCCTAATCAGACAAATAAATACGATGCCTTTAGAGAATAAAAGATGTTATAAAGAACACGCGTTAGAGTAATGGAATGGAGAATGCAGTGGAGTCACAAATTGCCCACTATACTCAGATGCGCAGAGAGAAATGTCTTTTATCTAAAACTTCTTTGCCATTCTTCTTGTGTTTCCTGATGGCTAGCACGCAAAATAATTAACTTTCTTAGTCCAATCTGTAATTTTGATCTGATGCAAAAATCTAAAAAGTCTGTAGGATTTTGCTGCCCTACCTTTGACTGCAAATCAAGGCAAAAACTTAGAGGAGTGTGTCTTATCTGGGACCCTGTGCTATTCTAGAAGAAGGGGTCTTTAGATCCTTGAGGCATTCTTGTACTACCCTCCAGCTTCTCTGGTCTTTGAAGCAATGTCTTCTTCTCTCGGATGACATTCATCCCATTTGTGCCTGAGTGTTTTCTTGGCCTCGCTTCTCTCTCAGCTTAATCTGGACTTGCCAGCCCTCTCTGGCTAACTGGTCTTCATCTCAGCACTCCTTGGCACCGCATATGCATTTGAGGCTCTGCCTCTGCCGAGATACCACCAGCCGTGGCCTCCATTTGTGTCCTCTGCTGGGAGTCACTGCTACCACTGTTATGGCAGACTCCATGGCAGGTCTACCGGCTTGCAAATCAACTGCCTTCTGAGTCACTGTTCAGGAACTGCTGAGTTTTTTACATACCCCACGGAAACCAAGAGAAGCCTAGCAGAGCTGTAAGCTAGCACCTCCTTCTACTAACCCTTTTGCACGGTCAGAGAGGCAGGGGAGGGGACAGCTGCCAGGAAGTGCTCCTTCCCCAGAGTCCTATGAGGGAAGCAGGGCAGAAAACCCCCTGTCCATGCTCTCTTCACCCCAATCGGTTTCTAAGCCTCTCTCTTTAAAGTTCAGCCTTCAGATGAGGAGGGGGACAAATGAAAACCCTGACATCAGACCTTCTGTTCCTCTCCCTCTGTCTCTATTTTTTCTCTCAAAATCCCTCAGGTAGAAGAGAATAGAATTCTCCTTCTTCTACGTCATAACCTCCTTCTACTCTAAGGTTAAAAGCCTCATGACTGTAAAGAGCTTACAAGTCATCACTTCCATTCTTACAACTAGAAAAGCTGAGAAAACCAATAATCAATGACTTTTCTTAGACCCATCAGAGACCTGTAGTAACAGGGTAAACCAACACCCCAAGATGTGGAGAGACGGGTGAATCCAGAGAGATCCAGGTGAGATCTACCTACCTAGAGCCAGAGCTGCTGGAGCCATAAACTTGTAGGGACACTAAAATGGTAATGTTGATGATTTGTTTGAGGCTGACTGTGAGCTAGCAAGAGGGTGGAAAACTCCTGGGGGCTGCAGTCTTAGGGGAGCCACACTCTCATGGCTTTTCCTTCTAGGAACCCCTCTAGGTTCTCATGGTGAAGATGCAGGAATTCCCTGGTGGCTCTGGCAGGGAAAGGGGAAGAGTAATCATTGTGAAACATATGCAGAGCGTTCCTCATAACAAAGGCCAATTCTCCAGGAGGGATCCAGAATTTTATCCCACCTAGGAGAAAGGCAAGCAGCCAGCTCCAGCCCTCCCTAGTTTTCCTGTCCCACCTAACAGGGCAAAAAGCCATACCAATACATAAACACTGCAAACGTCACAGCCCAGAGACACAGGCCTGTTAAAAGACCAAGATTTAATCATAAAATTATACCATGCTTCCCCTCCTACCTACTTGGACGCCACACCCACAGGGCTCCAGCATAATAATGGTGGATATTATTTGGAAGAACTGTAAGATTCTCCCTGAGGAAGAGTACTTAGGGAAGCCCAAAAACAACAAGGGAGACAAAACCAAAGACACGGGGGAAATTTAAAATCTCTAGCACCTACAGCTAACATTAAACATAGCCAAATCCTAGCCAACTTAACATAAATTCTCACCTAAAGGCCTATTTACTTCAGTTCCTACTACTCAGTACAACATGTCTGGCTTTCAACAACAAAAAAATTACAAGGCATACTAAAAGTCAAGTAAAACCCTGGTCCAAAGAGGCAAAGTGAGCGCGAGAACCAGATTCAGATATGACACAGATGTTGGAGTTATCAGGCAGGGCATTTAAAATAACTATGATTAATATGTTAAAGGCCTAATGGCAAAAGCACACAACATGAAAGATAGGATGGGTAATATAATATACATAGGGATCTGGAAATTCTAAGATAGAATCAAAAGGAAATGCTAGAAATTCAATAGACTGTAACAGAAATGAAGAACGACCTGATGAGCTTATCAGCAGACTGGACACAGCCAAAGAAATTATCAGTGAGCTTGCAAACAGGTCAACAGAAACTTCTGAAAGTGAAATGCAAAGAGAAAAATGAATGTAAAAAAGAAAAAGGAAAAGAGCAACAGAATAACCAAGAACTGTTGGGAAATTTCAAAAGTATACCTCATGTGTATTGGAATACCAGAAGGAAAAGAAAGAGAGGATGGAGCAGAAGAAATATTTGAAGTAATAATGGCTGGGAATTTTCCAAAATTAATGACAAACTCCAACTCACAGATCCAGGAAGCTCAGAGAACATCAATAAATACCCAAAATCTACACCTAGGCATATCATATTCAAGCTACCAAAAAAAAAAAAAAAAAAAAAAGGACAAAGAGAAAATAAAGAAACCAGGGCAGGATGGTGGTGGGAAGAATCTTACCTATTAAGGAACAAGATAAGAATTGTAGCAGATTTCAGAAACCATGCAAGTAAGAAGAGAATGGAGTGAACTATTTAAATCTTTAAGAAAAAATACCAAACTAGAATACTATATCCAGTAAAACTATCCCTCAAAAGTGAAAGAGAAATAAGAATATTTTCTGATAGACAAAAACTGAGTGAATTCATTACCAACAAATCTTCATCACAAGAAATGTTAAAAGAAGTTTTTCAGGTAGAGGGAGAATTTTATAAGTAAGAATTTGGACTTACATAGAAGAATAAATGAAGGTAAGTGAAAAATTTTTAATTTCTCTTACTTTTGATTGATAGCTGTTTAATGTAATAATAGTAACAATGTATTGGGTGTATAGCAATGTATAACATACAGGTAAGTGAGATGAATGATGACAATGCATAAGGGAAGGGAGGGAGGAATTGGGAATACTCTTTGTCTTTCTATATATACATGAAGCAGTATAGTGTTATTTGAAGGTGCAATTAGACTAGGTAAAAATGTATACTGGAAGATCCAGGAAAACTACTAAAATTATTTTTTAAAGAAGTATAATTGATATGCTCAGAGAGGAGACAAATGGAACCACATAAAGTTCTATTCCAATTATGAGATGTTCTGGAAAAGGCAAAACTATTGTACAAAGACAGTAAAAAGATCAGTGGTCAAGAGAGGTTTGGGGGGAGAGAGGAAGGGTTGAATAGATGATATCCAAGGGATTTTTTTTTTTGTCTGTGTCAGGTCTTAGTTGTGGCATGTGGGCTCTTTGTTGTGATATGTAGGCTTCTGTCTAGTTGTGGCTCACAGTCTCAGTAGTTGTGGCGCACAGGCTTAGTTGCCCCACGGCATGTGGGATCTTAGTTCCCCAACCAGGGATCGAACTGGCATGCCCTGCATTGCAAGATGGATTCTTAACCACTGGACCACCAGGGAAGTCCCTATCCAAGGGATTTTTGTAGAGTAGTGAATCTATTCTGTGTGATGCTGTAATGGTGAGTACATTTACACTATGCGTTTGTAAAGACCCTTTATAAAGGTTTTATAGCAAAAGAATAATCCTTGATTATGCAAATTAAAAATCATTTAGGAGGTCAGGGACCCCAAGATGGAATGTAGAATGTGACAGAACAACATGACTGTTTTACAAATGTATGAAACAACTTCATTGAAAGGGTTGGGGTAAAAAGGTGCTGACAGAAGTAACTTCGGAAATAAGAGGATTCTGGAAGACTAAAGTCCAATGAACTGTACATAAGCACTGTATTCTAGTTGATGAAATTGTTCCCCATGCTAGTATGTGTTAACAATTCGGATACCACTATACATGTATCTAGAATTGAATGAATAAATGGATGGTGGATGGTGGGAGCCAGATTCACTGTTGGAGTAGGAGGTTAGAGATAAGCAAAGGAAAGAGACTAGAATGACCCATGTGGTAATTGATTAGTGTTGGAGACATCAGTATGAATTCATGTTTAGCTTCATATAGATATAGATGGTTACATAAAGAAGTATTTATAGATAAGTGTATAAATGTAGGTTAGTATACACATATATAATTCCTTGCTCTGTCAGCTGAGAAGGCCTAGAAGCAATGACACTCCAGTAGCAATAAGCACCCCTAGTACCTAGGTCTTCTTAGTTTCTAATACCATTTTCCAATAAAAGGAGAAATGGTTGGTTCTAGAAGCGGGGCAGCAAATATATAAGATGGGCCTGAAATATCTCGTAGTGAGAGAAATTAAGGAATTGCTAAAAAATTTCAAACCACACAAACACACACACACAAAATGATAGAGGTTATGTTAAAGGGACACAGGAGCCAACTGAAAGATTGCCCCCCAGTGGTCAAAGCTGGAGCAATTTGAGCAAGAAGTAAATAAAATAGTATTGGATTATAACCCCAAATAAAAAATATTCATGATTCCATACGTATATAAATAAATAATTGAATAAACAATAAATGGAGAAGTGAGACAAATCTCCTTGCAGAATAATTTTAGATTATTTACGTAAATACTCTGCTTTCAAGGAGGTAGAGCATAAACCCCTGCTCCTTAAGTATGGGTTACACATAGTAACTTCCTTCCAAAGAGGACAGCATGGAAAGGGAGAAAGAAGAGGAACCTGACGGTGAGGAAACCTGACAATTATCTACCTCAAGCAAGTGATCATGGTTCATAGCAACAATGATAAGTCATGTTAATGGCAGGTATTCTTGATATTCCTGTGATGAAAATGGCTTTGTGGCTTTTCTCTGCAAAAACACATAACCTAGATTACTAATGAGTAAAGCATCTGACAAATCCCAATCAAGGTACATTCTACAAAATACCTAGCCAGTACTCCTCAAAACTGTCTGGGTCAACAAAAACAAGGAAAGTCTGAGAAACTGTCATAGTCAAGAGGAGTCTAAGAAGACAGGATGACTACATGTAATGTACTATCCTGTATGAGATCCTGGAACAGAAAAAGAATAGTAGACAAAAATGAAGGAAATTTGAATAAAGTATGAACTTTAGTTAATAATCTATCACTGTTGACTAACTGTGACAAATGTACCATACAAATGTAAGATGTCAATAATAGGGGCAACTTCGTGTAGGGCATATGAGAACTCTCTGTACTATCTTCACAATTTTTCTATAAATGTAAAATTTCTAAAATAAAAATTTTGTTTAAAAAATTGTCATCAATAACAAAAATAAGGACAAAAGCTCTAAGGAAACAATCAGAAATTTTCTACTCCTAGAGAACCATTGTGGACATTTGCCACGATCTTTTTATTTTTTATAATTATGAAATGAATTTATGCTAATTATAGAAACTTGGAATAACATAGAAATAAAAACTTCGTTGTGTTCAAAAAAAAAAAACAGGAAAAGTGCTCATGGCTTAAACATGAGGGGGGCTGTGGGGACTACGATCTAGTCTAGCACACTTGGCACTTGACATGCTAAACAGGAGGGATTTAGAAATCTCTCTTTCTCTACAATCTTGAAAAGTCTGACTTGCAAGCCCTGACTTTTTGAAAAATTCAAAATAGTAAAGATAACAAATCAACTAACTTCCTTCCTTCCTTTTTTCTTTCCCTTCTGCAACATTCTTAATTCTCCTTGCAATTCACCCCCCTCCCATCCCACCTCCACATGTTCGGAAGATGACAAATGAAGGAGAAGGTCATGGACATAAAATCAAAAAAGGGAACTACATCACTATTTTTCAAAATATTTTCCCACTTTAAGAACACGTGAGTGAAAAACATTATTTAAAGTGGTTGGAGAAGGCTTGCCTGAGAAAGTGACATTTGAGCTGAATCCTTTATGAGTAGGAGGAGGCATCCACAGTGGATCTGCTTGGAGCAGTGTGAAACAGGGGGAGACAAGTGTGAAATGGGGAGAGGTCAGGTACTTGAATATATTATTACGGTATGTTCTCAGAGGATGGGCAGCCAAACCTTTAGAAGGGTGAGAACAGAAAGAGGTATAAGTGGTTCCTCAGAAAGAGGAAGCGTCATGAGAAAAAGTATAAGAAAACATGGCGTATTTGGGGGCGTTTGTTAGAGTTTGATTGGAGGAGAGTTAAAAAGGAGGGAGGAAGGAAGTAAAGCTATATGGGCAGGAGCTGGCCATGAATGCTATTTTAAGAAGACTGAATCTTAATCCTCTCTGATAACAATGCATTGAAAGTTTTAGGGCAGGGAAATCACATAGTTGGATTTCTTCTTTTCAATCATCACTGTTGAGGTGCTGAGGAATAGACAATGGAGGGCAAGGCTGTTGTGTCAAAGGAACCACCTTTCAGGACCCACGTATAAAGCCTGCCTGGCCTAGGTTTTCTTTTTTGTTTGTTTCTTTCCTGTTCTGATACTTACTACCTGGCTGGAATTCCTGGCTTTGTGGAATTCTGGGAAAGTCACCTTGCCTGAGGACAATTTACCCCTGATACCTGAGATGGCTTTTGTTTTGCTTTATTTTCTGTGTCAAAATGTATAAAACTTAGAGATTCATATTAATTAAGAAGCAATCATAGGAAGATCTAACAAATCATTCAAAATAAGGTTAAAAAATTTAATCAGATTGTTGTCCTAACAGCAAGCCAAGATTAATCCTTCAACTTGGATGGAAGAGGGGAAGGGGGCTTTTATTATGAGAAGGGAAAATAAAGGAAAAAGAGGTAACTTTTAAGAATGAGGAATGAATGGCAAAATACTAAACTGCTTCCTGGAAGTTTTCGCATCTGAGGAAGTTCCCCCATCTAAAAATAGTAATACCAAATTCCTGAGGTTTTTTTGAGGATTAAAAGAGATAATCAATATATTAAAGAGCCTTTCTACTACCACCACCACCACTACTACTACTACTACTACTACTGTGTGTTTCTGCGCAGTTTAACGCTGGCTTCCTACTATAATTATATCTCTATTTTCCTTCTACTTGATATCCTTGTATCATTTTATTATATTGTAGTATTTCTAAAATCTGTTTAAAATAATAATTGGAACAATGTCCTTTATAAGTAAATAATATATAATATGTAAATATGACAAGAACACAGGGACGTCCCTGGAGGTCCAGTTGTTAAGACTCTGCGCTTCCAAAGCAGGGGACGTGGGTTCAATCCCTGGTAGGGGACTAAGATCCCACATGTCACGGTGTGACCAAAACAAACAAACAAACAAAAAAGAATACTATTTGCCACCCCCATGCTAAATCCCACTGTGGAATCCTGGACCAGATAAAGCTTAGACACAGGTACCATCTGGCTGAAGGGGTAAGTGAATGGAAAAGGTGTTTGTGTGGAATGTGATAGGAGAGACTCTTCTCCCACACTTTGCTGTGGCTGATCCTACATCCAGAACTCAGCTCAGGCCTGGGAAAAGGAACAGGGTCATGCAGTACCAAGCCCCTGCCAGATGCCTGCATTCAGGGAGAAAGCAAAAGGGCATCCAGCCACAGACTCTGCTTTCAAGCAGTCGTAGGCCAATGGCCGCTGTTGGAGAGGATTTTGGAAAGAATGAGGAGAAAAGAAAAGTCAAATTGAAAGTATGGAGTGTGGAAAATCGTCATAACAACAATAGCCATAGAAAGTGAATGTCATACTTCATAACTCCCTTTTGTAGGCAAGACACTTAGCTCTTTGTGCTCTGGTGTCCTCATCTGTGAAACGGTGATGAGGGTGAGAAGACCTGAATCACACTTTGCAGGGCTGCTTAATCTATTTTTGACACTTTTGGCAGTCTGTTGACCTACCTGTTGGCCCTATCTTTGTCTGGACTCTTCCAGAAGCAGATCCTGAATGCAAATAATTTATTTGGGAGATACAGGAAATAACCATAGAGAAGTGGGAAGGGAAAGGCCGCCAAAAAGATGGACAACTGGAGCTTAATCCTGCGGGCTATTTTGGGACAAGGAGGGCAAAACCACTTCTCAGCATTTTCACCCCTGAAGGGGAATGGAGCTGGGGTAATGACATACCTGCTCCTGGGCATTAACTCCCTGGCACGTCCAGCCTGTACACCACGTGGGCACCAAGCAATGCTGCTTTGCAAAGTTGGTGGAGTAGAGAGTTCTCAGCCCCAGAGATGCAGAGACTGGCAGTTAGAAGCCAGCTGGAGCATCCAGAAAGGTCCGGGGATATGCAGAGGGGTGCTTCCAACATCTGCTACAGCCCCCTTCTCAGAATAATGTTTTGAAATGCATAAAATAAAATTCATAGGATTACAATGAAAACCAATTACATTGAAATTCAGTTCTATCCACAGGCCCCTTGGGGGACCCCAGATTAAGAAGCCCTGCTAAGGTTTCTTTTCAACGTGAAATTATATGGTTTGATGACCTAAGAGCATGGATTGTGTTACTCTGCCAGGAGGTAGTTAAGTTCTGCACAGCCTCTGCAGAAACTATTTCAGAGGAAAAATGCGTTTGCCCAAACTGGCAATCCCCCGCAGCTCAGGGACTGTGAATGAGGCTGCTGGCCTCTCTCACTCTCTTTTTATTTCTTCCAGTGTTTATTTTGCCTTGTTTATGTTTCTGCGTTCTTAATGTGTCCTTTGTTAGCCCGGAAAGCACCGCGGGGCAGCAATTTGCCGGCATCGCTCTAGCGGCCTCTCTGCCTTCCTCAGCTGTCCCTGGGGAGCTCCATCTTTAAAGTCATGCATCTTAAGTACAAGGGCCCCAGCCCCTGCCACTCAGCCAAGGCGGACCAGGGTCCATCCTGTGGCATCGTGGTGCCAACAGGTGTCTGCGTGTGGGGTGCCTGAGCAGGCGCCCCCCAGGAGCTGTACACCCCGGAGACACCACCCACCTCCTAATGTGCCTCCATGGCTCTGTTACTCACAGCTAAATTACAGTATTATGACTTCATTGTTGAGTCCCAATTCTCCTAATTATAGCCTAGAGATCTATTATTTGATTTGGTAACACCAAGTGCTTCTTTTCTAAATCATGTAATCTCTTGTAGCTTATTAATGTCAGGTTTGCGCACACGCAGGGACTTGGTTGTTTGCCAGACAGAATCAAATTTTCAAATTTTCGCTGTGTTATGTTACAGGGCTTTTGCTTGTTACAATCTAATTATATTGGCACTGAAATACCGAAAACCAATTTATATTAGAAAGCACTTTAACTCTTTCTTTGGAGTGAATTTACATGCAGAAGTGTCTGCCACGCCATTGGTCTTTTTGTTTTTACATGGGGAAATGCCTTCTGGGAAAGAGGTAAAACTAACAACAGTTCCTTTCAGTTAAAAGAGTCTGCACTTCATGGACCAGAACTCTGAATGTGGCCATTCTCTTGTTGGAAGCATGGGGAAGGAAGGAAGCACACCTCTCCCATCTCTCTCTGTGCTCCTCCAGGCCGCCCTGCTGGGAGTGTCTCTTGCCCCAGGCAGCCGGAAACCCCTCCCCTGATGTCACCTGCTGGAAGCCCCATCCCCAGCCTTGGACGATTTCACCTCCTCCCTGCCCGCTTCTTCCCTTCAGATGTATTTTCCAAAGCTCTGCTTTTCACTAGGGGTCCATGAATCCTTTACCCTGAAGGCACTGTCCTCTGAAGACCAGAGGGCACTTGTTGCCTGTAAATCCACCGGTGGGGCTGCACTCCTCATCCTGCTTTGTCTTTTCAGGAGAATCCTGTGGCTACTGCCCCTGACAGTCAGAATATTTGTCTAGCCACTCTGTCAGTCTCCCTGGTGATGACTGTGGCTTTCTGACCCCTGGAATGCTGTTCCTTGTCAGATTGTTTTCACCAGGGAATACAGCTTATATCTAAATCATCCAGTATTCCACCTTCAAAAAAGAGTCCCAACTTCCTCCTAGCATTTTTTTTAAACTTTATATTTTTTTAGAGCGGTTTTAGGTGCACTGCAAAATCAGGAGGAAGGTATAGAGATATGGGAATATACCTCCTGCCTTCACACCTGCATAGCCACCCCCATTTTCAACACGCCCTGAGGGTGGAGGTGCATTTGTGACCTGCCTCCAGCTGTACTTCATTCAGCCCACGCTCTCGCTCACGCCTTAACTCCAGCCACACAGTTTTGTTTTGTTGTGTTTTGTTCTCCCAATTTCTCTTTCCCACTGTAGGGTATTTCTGCACATTCTCTCTGCAATGCTGTTGATGTTTCTGAGATGACTCATCTCAGGTAAAATGTCACTTCCTTAGAGAAAATTTCCTTTCCCTTTATTTAACCAGCTACCCCCCACCCCATTTTGTTTATTCTACCTTGTATTTATTTGTTTTCTTCCTTATCTCTGCTCCGCCCCGACCTGAGACTGTAAGATCTAGGAGGACAGAGGTTTTGTCTTGGTCACCATTGAACATCCAGTGCCTGGCACACAGATGAAGTTCAGTCACTAGCTGTTGAGTAAAGGAGTAAATGCATCCCAGGAAATGTGTATCCTTTGCCTTATGGTGGAGAAGAAGACATGTGCTGCGGCTCTTTGGACTTGTCTGGCTCTCCCTCTTCCTTCCTTGCTCCAACCATGTGGACTGGCTTCATTCTCCCCGTGGCTATAGGGTATGGCTAGTCTGCCGCCCCTGAGCAGGAAGCCAAAGCCATGGCAGCTTGGCACAGATGTGGCTCAATATCTCCATCCCGACTTCTCTGCTCCAGCCTGAGTGGCTGACTCAGATCCTGTCTGAACCACATGCCTCGTCCTCCATGGCACCTTCTCTGGCCCTTCCCTGGATGTGGTTCTCCAGGGAACCATGTGGTGCCCGCCAGTGGGCTAGTGACAGCAGAGGGCCCATCGGTGGCCATGTCAAGGATCCCTCCTGCTTATCTAAGTGAAGGATGAAGTGGTGGGAGGTTAGGAAACCCCCCTTTCATGGCAGACACTGAGTCACAGAAGGGGACGGATGGATGGGAAATAAACAAGACCTCCCCTGAAGCAGGGAGGCTAGCCAGGCACACACTGCTTCACAGAAATAACCTAGCAGAAACAATGACACAGAGAAATTGCACTTACCACAGTTCTGAATAAGACAATTGCAGAGCTGATCCGCGGAATAATATGGCTACTGAATCTCAATTCTAACAAATCATTGATCAAATCTATGGAATTAGCTGACCCCTTTTCGTTCCTTTCTCTAGAATTTTCTCCACAACAGTGATGAAGTAAAGGGCTCCTGAGCCACAGGTATGTACAAGAGAAGCCCTCCTAGGAAACAGAAAGCTGAGGGCCTCTCTCTCCTGATCTGTGGGTCTCCTAGAATATCCAAGAGCATTAAGGATTAGAGAGGTGCCCTCTACTCAGAAACCAAAGCCAAAGACCACAGAGCAAGACAGACCCCTATGCCCACTTCCCTGGGATAAAAGGCCTTGAAACACATTTCACAAGCCCCTCCTGGAATGTCTTATTCTGAGAACCTGGCCTGTTTCCTTCTCACTGCTACATCTTCACCCAAAATGCTTTCTCTACCTGGAAGAATGCTCTCCTGCCCCACCCCATATTTGCTTGTAGAAATTTAACCCGTTCTTCACAGCCTGATTGAGAAATCATCTGCTCAAAGGAGTATTATCAGATCCACCTGGTCAGAATTACACTGTGTCTCCACTGGTCCCATAGTAAGTGGCTCGTGCTGTTTCTAGCTTGGATGACCCTGCGTCTCAGTTTGCTTGGGACAGTTCCAGTTTATTCCTGTTCTTCCAGCATTTATTAAGAGCATCTTTTTTGCTCTCCAAATTGTCCCAGTTGAACAACAGATTGTGTGGTGTGACAGACACATCCTGCGGTGACCCCTATTGAGTCGCGTCCTTCTCTAATCCTCTCCCCTTGCATGAAGGCATGCATGGTGACTTGCTTCTGGCCAACAGGATATGGCAAAGGTGGCAGGATAGTCACTCCCTTGATTATGTTACCTTATCTAAGACTCTGTCTTAGTGACTAAAGAGAGAGATTCTCCTATGGGCCTTGAAGAAGTGAGCTGCTAGGGTTGAGCAGCCTATAGAAAGAGCCACAGGAACTGCAGCCAGGAAAGCTGGGCAGCCTCTAGGAGCTGAAGGCCTCTGTCTTGCAGATGCAAGGAACTGAATTCTGTCTGCAATCATGTGGGCCAGAGGAGGACCCTGAGCTCCAGAAAGGAAAACCACTGACTTCTTGAGTACAGCCTTTGAGACCCTGAGCAGAGGCCCCAACTGAGCTGTGCCTACACTCCTGACCCATGGACACTGTGAGTTAACAAATGGGTGTTGGTTTAAGCCACTGAGTTTGTGGTCATTTGTTTGCAGCAATCAAAACTGATGCATGCGGTTGCCCCAGTTATAACGCTAACCAAGGGCTCAAATGGCTTTGACAGACTGGTCAAGACAAATCTCCCTGACAGACTGGTATTTCCTTAAAGTTGGGGTGCATATCTTATTCATCTCTCTAGTTTCCCTACATTCACAGAGCATGAACTAACCCCTTTCTAGGTACTGCACCAGGTAGCACAGCATAGTATTCTTCAACAGAGAAAGGTCTCTGGCATCACAGTGTCCATGTTTGAATCTCAGGTCCATCACTTACTAGCTATGTGACTTTAAACAAATTACTTAATCTTTCAGGGCCTCAGTTTTCTCAGCTGCAGAATGGGATTACAAAAGAGTACTTTCCTCAGATAAGATTGTTAGGAGGATAAACTGAGTTAATGTAAAGTGCTCACATCACTTGGCACATAGTGCTTTGTAAATTTGGTATGCCTTGCATTCTTTCTTTCACTTAATCCTTATGTTAAATCTTCTGTGATTATCTCCACTTATAGATGAAGAAACTGATGCTCAGAGACATTAACGTCCTCAAAATTACACAGCAAGTAAACCAAGAGACTCAAACCAAATCCATGGGTGCTTTTCCCCATACTGTCCACACTTGTATCTTTCTCGTGGATGCACATTTTGAAAAAAAAAAACAGGGAACTTTTCCCTGAATTCCGTAATGGATTCCCTAAGAACTGGGGCCCACACAGATGTCAAGTTCAGATAAGGCTCATGTTCCGGCTCCACCCCTGCAAGCATTTCTGGAAACTCAGGCAGACAATTTAGACAGTTTAGTGGGAGACGGTGACCCATAAATGAGCTCCGGGGCCCATTAAGCTGACACATCACCTGACAAATGGCAGACTTTCAGCCAATTCCAGTCTGGCTAGAACTGGATGCGTATGTAAGTGCAGATTATCGAGATCCATAGATAATTTGCTACTGCTCATTTTTAATGTGTTTGTGAACATTCGTGAGAAGCTCATTAATTGTAAATGTCTGTAAGCTTATTGTGTTGTAAACCAAGACTGACAGCACAATAGGCGCCGATAAAAGGAAGTGTCTCCTTCACCAGCCAGTGTTAACGCTGAGAAGGAGCAGGCGTGCAAATCAGCCCAGGGATAATTGACAGGATTGCTGAGATGCACACGAGCCCCTTATCTGAGGAGTTTTACATCCCTGTCCTTAGGTAACCGCACAGATACAAGCCGCTGTGCTAAGAGTGATGTTAACTGCATTTACCACGGTAAGGCCACAGGGTCAGACACCTAGGCCCAGTAATCAGGGAAATCCGTGAAGGCCATGGCCTGACAAGGCTGAAATCCATTTGATATTCTCTGGAATGCCCTTGCTCATTCTCTAGACTGGTGGGTTCCGACTCATCTCTCAAGATGACTCAGTTCCTCCTTGAAGATTTCTCTGACTTTGCCAGGGAAAACGTTTCCTCTCCTGCACTCTGAGAGCCCTTTGTGCATTTTTCTGGAAGAGCTCTAAGTGGGTATTTGAAATGCCTGCCCCTTTCTCCATACCCAAGTGAATGCAGAACTCCAAACTTCTTTATAGATGCCCTCTAGAAATAAACATTTTTAGGGATGTACTACTCAAGCAAAAGCATCCATGAGCAATGCAAATTTGGTGAATAATATGGGGTCCAAGGGGGAAAAATAACATTATTTGGCACCTTGGCTTCCGCAATTTAGTTTGCTTCTTTCCCCTTCTGGACCCTCTTCTTGCCTGACAGGAAGGGGCTGTAGAGTCCAAAGCCTCAGGAGGCCACCTCTGCTCCTACCAGGCTTTTCAAATACTCATTCATTTATTTATTTTAACAAAATCGAGTTTCTAGGGGAGATTATCTTATTAAAGACTAAAGTCTTTATACACAATATATATAACACAATATACTTCTATTGGTCTTATTGTATGTATTCATATGTATATTATAGTAGATATGGGACTCCAGCGGGGGAAAATATCCATGCACTTAATAGATACACAATTGTACCCCTTAGTGCAGGCTAAACTGCTGCAACATACAAACAACGTATGACGGCTTAAACACAATGTGATCTTATTTCACACTCACGTGGTAATCCCAAGTAGGTGTCCAGGGTGTGTGGTTGACAGCTCTCTTCCGCTCAGCAATTCAGGGATCCAATCCCTCTTCCATATTGAGTCTCCGTTGTCTTGTAGGGTATGGCCATCGTCTGCAACAAAATGGCAGAAACAGAAAGAGCATGGAGTGGGCCATGTGGGAGGTTTTGTTGTTCAGGCCTGAAAATGACAAATATATGACTTCCATTCATATCCCACTGGCTAGAACTTAGTTACATCGTCATGCCCAACTGCAAGGGCCACTGGGAAGTGCATTTGCTGTGTGCCCAGGAGGAAGAAGGAATGGGTTTTGGTGGAGAACAAGCAGTTTGTGCCACATCAATCTGAAGTTAGTTCCCTCCCCTGTTTCCCCTCCTCACGCTCTACAGAGAACATTGATCACAACTGTGCTGGGGTGCACACAGCCCCTCTCATAGGTATCCCTCATATTTGAGGCATTCATGAAGTTTCATGTTTCCAGGTATTTTTTATATTTAACCATGTATTTCCCCCTTACTTCCATAATGATTTTGGAGATATGTTACCAAACACAGAATACAGGTCCCACTTATGAATACTTACATTTACACCAACTAGTACCCCAACTTTGACAATAGAATTTGATTCCTCCCACTCAAACCCTGCTATATGGTGACCAAATATACACTTGGTTTCTATGACCTCACACATCGATTTCAATAAATTAACAGCATAGGGTAAATAGACATTTCCCTACTTCATGGGGCTTGACTTATCCATCTGCCACAGCTGCTTGGCCTTTCTGCTAGCAGCTAGCAAGAATCCCTAACTGCAAGAGCCTCTTGAAGATACTACTTCAGATGCTTCCAGGCAATGCCTTTGACAGGTTATAAGCTTACTCTCTCGTTAAAGTTTCTGGGTAATGGGCCATTTGGTGGTACAGTAAGTCCCCTACATACGAATGAGTTCCATTCTGAGAGTGCGTTTGTAAGTCCAATTTGTTTAAAAGTCCAACAAAGTTAGCCTAGGTACTCGACTAACACAATCGGCTGTATAGTACTGTACTGTAATAGGTTTATAATACTCTTCACACAAATAATACATAAAAAACAAACAAACACACAGAAAACATTTTTAATCTTACAGTACAGTACCTTGAAAAGTACAGTAGTACAGTACAACAGGTGGCATACAGAGGCACATTTGCATCTTTGAAAGTTCTCAACTTGAAGGTTCGTAAGTGGGACTTACTGTATGTCTAGTTGACAAAACATTTGCCAAAATCAGTGAGCAGGGCTTCTGCAACTGCTGCAGAAAATGACTGCCATGATCTACTCAAACTTGGGGTTCCTGTAATATGGCTGGTATTTCCTCTCAGTGATTATGTACAATGTAAGACTAACCCATTTTATTAATTTATTTATTTTTGGCTGTGTTGGGTCTTCGTTTCTGTGCGAGGGCTTTCTCTAGTTGTGGCAAGCGGGGGCCACTCTTCATCGCGGCGTGCGGGCCTCTCACTACCGCGGCCTCTCTTGTTGCGGAGCACAGGCTCCAGACGCACAGGCTCAGTAGTTGTGGCTCACGGGCCTGGCTGCTCCACAGCATGTGGGATCTTCCCAGACCAGGGCTCGAACCCGTGTCCCCTGCATTAGCAGGCAGATTCTCAACCACTGCACCACCAGGGAAGCCCCAAGACTAACCCATTTTAAAGCCCTTTCAGCTATTGTCAAACCAGCCAGAGAAAGCCAGTAAACAATAGAGATAAGCTAAAGGGAAATATTAGCTCTTTGTTTTATAATTAATTAAGAATGCTTACAGCTGAATATTGTAGAATGACTATCTAAGAATGGCTTAAAGATATTCATTCAGCTCACATAACAAGAAGGTGGGACACAAAGCTTTGGGTCAGCTTCTCTGCAATTCCTTGGCTTTCTCCTCATGGTGACAAAGTGGCTGCTGCAGTACCATGCATCACAACCTCACATACCATCTAAAACAGAAAGTGAGAAATTGGCCTTTCCCTTGAAGTTTTCTCTCTCTTTTTATCAAGATGGTTCTCTGCACACTCACTCCAGCACGCTGCTCCTTAAGACTAATTATTTGTTTCTAGATCAATCACTACATTATGGGAATGGAATTAGCATGATTGGTTTTGAACTGGAATGATTCATGTTGTGGGGGTGAATATATTGCCCTAAATTGTGTCTGTTACCTGAACAAAATTTAGATTCTTCTAGAAGTAGAAGCAGGGATCATTAGTGGGTAAGCAATCAATGGTATCTTCTACATTCCTCAAAGAGTAGCTACATTTTTCACTGTACTAAGCCAGATCGAAAGAAAACATTTTTCTGAAGATTATCACATGTCCACTCACATATAAAATCTTTTATAAAACCATGCTCTAATTTTATAATCTCACCTTCCACTGAAGCATTTCTTCTCATTGCTTAAATAGCAACTATAATTATTGAGTGCTTACTATGTGCTCAGCACTATATTAAGTGATTTAAGTGTATTATCTGATTAAAGTCACCAAATAAACAACATGAAGGTGGCTCTGTGAGATCTTCATTTTGCAGATGAGGAACCTGAATGGTTAAAAGACTTTGCGTAAGCACCCACACACGGTAAGTGGTGGCAGCTAAATTTGAACCCAAGACCTCCAGCTCCTGAGTCTGAGTTCTTAACCATTATATGCTATGAACGTTGTTTCCTACATTTCTAAGTGCCCTTTAAAAAATATACCCCTCTGACAAATTCAAAGATTGCAAGACTTGAAAAATTTGTCCCTACTAGGCCTTCTACAAGAAGATTAAAGCAATATACCTAATATGAGTTTTGGTTTTTAGGAAGCTCAGAGGCATTTTTGCATTCATTTGCATAATTTTCTTCAGTCAGAGATTCTTTATAAACTTTACCTCTTCCCCATCTTGCCTTTATTTAATTTTTTTTTTTTTTGCGGTACGCAGGCCTCTCACTGTTGTGGCCTCTCTCGTTGCGGAGCACAGGCTCCAGACACGCAGGCTCAGCGGCCATGGCTCACGGGCCTAGCCGCTCCGCGGCATGTGGGATCTTCCCGGACCGGGGCACAAACCCGTGTCCCCTGCATCGTCAGGCGGACTCTCAAGCACTGCGCCACCAGGGAAGCCCTCTTGCCTTTATTTTTTATGCTTAACTTGCCTTTTGCAAATCTGCTAGTCCTAGTATATCTATGCTTTCAGAAGCCATTTTGGAGGAAAAGGGTGATGTAAAGAAATCTAATGGTCGTATGATATGTATGCTGAAGGTTAAGGAGTGAAAAGCACTGAGGTCCAGAACTTATTTTGAAATGCATTAAACATAAGTTAAATTTATGCATGGATGGAGGGATGGATGAATGGATAAATATGTGATAAATATTGTAGAATGTTAATTGTAGAATCCAAGTTGCAGGTATATGGGTTTCACTGTACAATTCTTTCAACTTTTCTGTGTTTGAAAATGTTCATCATAAAATGTCTGGAAATATGTCGATAAGGATCTAGATTCACTTTTATAAAATAATCTCACAAAAGGATAATTCTTCCTAAGTAACAAGAGGTACACAGAGACCAAATAATGCCTAATCTTGTATACCAGGCTAAGAAATTGGGACTTAATTCCAGGTAATTGAGAGATCTTGGAGATTTTTAGTAGAGGACTAAAATATAAGGTAGGCCTGGTGACATGGAGGAAGAATGGGTGGGACCAAAGGGGAGGCAGAGAGACAAATTAGGGGATGCTGTAATTGTCCAGATGAGAGTGATATGATAGTGTCTGAGTAAAGATGGTCACAGGGAGAGAGGTGAATTTAGGGAAAAAACCAAGAGAGAAATAAGGAAGACTTGACACTTGAAGACATGTGGGGACATGGGGATATCTAGTAGGACTCAGGCTTCTAACTTGGGGCAGTGGGAGTGGTGAGGCCATTCTCCTCATGGGGTCCCAGGTGGAGCCTTGCTGCTGAGTGGGCAGTACAGGGAAGTACCCATCCCCTGTCACAGATCCGTTTTCCTCTCTGGATCCCCACCATGGCCTGAGATCTGCTGAAGTGCTAGATTTCTCCTGCATGGGGTATTTTTTTTCCTGCTTCCAAGTGATGTGAATCCATGCTCTGCCCTCCTATACGGTCAGAGCCTGCTGAGGAAGAACACTGCAAATGGTTTCTGCAATGCTATCCAAGCCATCTGGAGCACAGGCTGAGGGGAAGCCCCCCAGCATGGGCCCAGCTCTGACTCCTGGGTTCCTGGATTCATACCCCTCGTCTGCTGTCTCTGGGAAGCAAACCCTGGGCTGCCTCACTTTATTATGAAATTAAAATCGTTTCCAAGGACCTCAAAGGGGAAAATGAAATTGTTTTCAGCTTTGATTGTGGTCATAATAAAATAGCTATTTAGGGGGGATTGTGTTATTCTTGGATAAACAAGGAGCAAAAATACTTTTTTACAGTTTGCCATAAAGACAGCAATAGGACTTTTCACAAGACAAACACAATCAATGATTCAGGGAAGATGAGGGCATCTATATTTGTTCTTCCTTGGACATCACGCACAGTGGGATATTTGGTCTCTACAAGCCGAG
Organism: Lagenorhynchus albirostris; assembly: GCF_949774975.1. Taxonomy (NCBI): domain Eukaryota; kingdom Metazoa; phylum Chordata; class Mammalia; order Artiodactyla; family Delphinidae; genus Lagenorhynchus; species Lagenorhynchus albirostris. The sequence continues at coordinate 39,844,245 of NC_083103.1, forward strand.
GAAGTGGCAAGACAGCTTCTGCTATGCTTTCCCAGTTCTACCAGATATGTCCAGATGTCAGAGCCCTGGCAGCTGGCCTCTGAGGGCCCTGCAGGATGGACAATGGGTCCTCCTCTCACTCACTATGCCCTGTGCCTCTTCTGTGTAACTTCTTCCCAGCTTCTTTGTTGAAATTAGTTTCTGGAGACAGAATCAGATTCCACTTACTTACATGGAACATTGACCATATACACTAAGCATGCATAGAATGTTCTTACATGTTACCCCATCTGATCATCACAGCAACTCTGTAAAGTAAGGAAGGACATTCTTATTTTCTAAATTGGAAATCTGAGACTGAGAGAGGGAAAATGACTTGCCCAGACCTCACAACTGGTGAGTACAGATTCCACTAAATTTCTTTCCTCTACTCCAAGCTGCCTCTTCTCCCTTGAGATCCAGGCATTTGGAGGACACCGCTGACTGACACTGTCTAGTGGAAATCATGCAGGATTTAGTGACCAAGCCCTGGGACCTTGGGAAAATCACTCTGAGACTTTTTGTATCTTGGTGCTCTCATTGGGGAGAAGTCAGTTCGACCTTGCAGGACTGGACTTTGTAAGAAGTAATTGTTAGAACATATATAAAATGTCTCAAAATAAATGGCTTGAAAGAAATTAATACCTTAATAAGACATATGTTAGCTTGTTCTAGGACGATGGGTCAGTCTACCCTCTCTCACCATTCTGGGCTTCAGCTTGTGCCCAAAGGCAGGAGAGAGCAGAGGCACTTCTTTCTTCCATCCTGAAAACAAAAGGACAGCTTAGTCTGTTTCAAAGTGCATTATGTACTATTAGATCATTTCTAAACATCAATCTTTAAATCAGAGTAGTATTCAACCTCCAAATGATCCAAGTGAGTACGCATTTTTGCTACTGACCATTGGTTTTAAAGAAAGGCTGGATTTTCAGCCCCCTGAGTTTGCAAGATATCATTTGTGACTATGACTCTCCAGTCTGCTGCCTTCTAAGTGCTTGAATGAAGACCCATGCCAGCCTTCTAACCCCATTTCTAGGAGGAGGGAAGGCAACAGGAACTACGGCAGTGTGCGCTGAGCTCAGGGCTTTTCTCTGTCCCACTCACCTCTACTCACCTTTGGTGCCTCAGCTTTGAACCAAGCTGGGGATCCTAGGAAACACGCTGCCTCCTATCGCCCAGCCCTGGCTTTCCCAGGCCTGGTTTTGAGCCCTTAGGCTTGAGCTGATGCCAAATTCTACACCTCCCCCTTGAGCTCTCTTTTAGGTATACACATTTTAAGGCCTGGCTTGGAGACTTCATTGGGCATAAAGTATATGGGATCTTTGATTTTCCAATAATAAATAAATCAGAGATTAGAGTAAGAGCTGCTGAAATCTCAGAAATCTGCCCTCAGTTTATTGCAAATCTCTTTATATGTTCAGATGCTTTGGATATACATTAAAGTCTTTGGCCTATATTTATGGTTTTGAACATTGCCTTAGCTTTTTACTAATGCATCACTAATTGGCATGGGAACGAGAAGGGACTGACTTTAGCTGATGCCCCAACTACTGACCTCTCTTGGCAATAACTCCTGATGCTTAAGAGGAATCAAAAGCATTGTAGAAAACCCCACAGATTCTTCTCATGTGTTCTAGGAACTCAGAAGCCCTTGGAGAAGTAAAATTATCCTTAACATCATCATCAGAAGGCAAGGGAGGTGATACAGGCCCTCCCCTATTAAGAAGGGTGGGGACGGTTGGTGCTATGGGGACACAGGGGGAAGTTGCTCATGGGGACATCGGGAGGCCCACCTTCCTCTCACTATCTTCTCTTGCAACTGAACCAAATTCAACAATATGGCCTTCCTTATGCTGGGCCATCAGTGAGTAGGTATGTCAGGGGCACACGAAGGCACAAAGAGTTTGGGATTGTGGTGGGAGAAGAAAAGATGGAGAGATGCGAGAGACAAACTTTACCACCCTCATAGCTGATCTGTTGATTAGAATTATGACACTGTACCAGGATCATTCGTAAAGCAGGATACATGCAGATCAGGGAGACCAAGATACAGGGGGAATGACAAACCATGTCACGAGAAAAAGCTGAAAAGCCCAGAGCTGTTTAATATGGCATGAGGGCAATGAGAGCTGTTTGTCAATATCTGAAGTGTGAATATGAGGAAGACTTGCTCTTCAATCAGAGAACCTAGAACTAGAAAGATGCAAATGAAAATATTCCCACAACATTTTAAGGGTTCCAACAATGAAGGGAGGGGAAATGGAATACTCCTGTTTATTGAGCGCCTTCTATGAGCCAGGGTCTGTATGAGGCATTTTGTGTGCCTTTGATCAAGTCTTCACCTTGTTTCTGAAAGTTTATATGATGAGAGAACTGAAACTCAGAGAAGTTATGGAGCTTATCTGAGATGCCAGAGCTAGTGAAGAGCTAGCGAAGAGCTTGGATTTGAACTTCCATCACTTCACACAGACCCTATTATGGTAGATGATCAAGCAGAGTCTGTGTGACCTCACGTTGGAGGAACTGAAGAGGGATTCCTATGTGAACCAAGGCTAACACTCACTGCTCTCTGAGGTCCCTTCCAGTTCTGAAACTCTGTGCACAGTCCTGGTGGCTCAAGGAAGCATGGCTGGAGTGCTGAGAGCTGGGAGGAGGAAGGCAAGAGGAATGCTTTGTGGGTAAGTCATCTGTTCAGCAGAATGATGTGAATGACAAATGGGCCTCCCCCCAGGACTGACTCCCTCCAACTGTACCCAACAATAAAATGCTCCACAAAGAAATCTGACAATTTGGTTGTTAATTCAAAACATCCTTCTCCAAGCTGCCTATAACTATAACCTAATTGTTGCAAGTTGGTGGTTTATAAAAAAAGAATAGAAAAGAAAGTAAAATCACATTAAATACAAATGTGCATTTCTTCTGCAATACCTCACTCTGTTTTTATGTTCATTTTACCCTGTACTCTTTCATGTTACCGTCAGATCCTTAATCTATACACTAAACATTTATTTCTGTAAAAAGTCTAATGTAATTTCAAGAAATGAGAGGTTTTCCCACTCTCTCTTACGAGAGGTGATTCAGTGGTAGATAGTCTGGACCCTGGAGCATAGGACTTGATTTTAGGCCAGGGATGCAACAGTAGCTAGCTGGCTATTTGACTTAGACAAATTATTTAACTTCTCTGAATTTTGGTTTCCTCATCTATAAAATTAGATTAGAATCTATACATTTCAGGGGCTTCCCTGGTGGTGCAGTGGTTAAGAATCTGCCTGCCAACACAGGGAACATAGGTTTGAGCCCTGGTCCGGGAAGATCCCACATGCCGTGGAGCAACTAAGCCCATGCACCACAACTACTGAGCCTGTGCTCTAGAGCCCACAAGCTACAACTACTGAGCCCGCGAGACACAACTACTGAAGCCCACGCACCTAGAGCCCGTGCTCTGCAACAAGAGAAGCCACTGCAATGAGAAGCCTGTGCACTGCAATGAAGAGTAGCCCCTGCTTGAAGCAACTAGAGAAAGCCCGTGCACAGCAATGAAGACCCAATGCAGCCAAAAATAAATAAATTAAATAAATAAAAAAAAAAAGAATCTATACATTGCAATGGGGGGTGTGGCCTACAGATGATTTTCTACAAGAACATCTTCTAAGCTCTAATAGAAAATACTGGTGTTTGTTACTCTTTTCTAGGGCAAAGGGCTTGGCCCATGAGGCATTGTTTTGGCTCCTGGGATAGTTTCAGATTTATTTATTTATCATCCATCTCTCCACCCACCTATCTATCCATGTCTCCATCCCCCTATCTAGCTTTCTATTTATTTAATAAATGTTGATTGACCTTATGTTATATACCAGATATACAATCAGAAGCTAGGAATACTGGCATGAATTAGATATAACATGATTCCTGCCTCCAAAGACCTTCTTTCCAAAGAGAGGGGAAGACACATTTATATATAATTATGTAATGGAGAAACCATGGTGTATGACTGTACCTCTTAAACTTTGGGGGGAAATGTAACCATCTCAGATTATTTTGCTTTCCCAATTGTCTATTAGAAATAATGGAGACTATCATGAGAATTTCAATTGTGAATCTGTCCTGGAGTGGAAAATAGAGCAAATCTTAGATACAAAGAAGGGAGATACTTTCTCTGGCCTTTGGGGCTGGATGGGGGGATGGGGATGCCCTGGGAGACTGGGAAATGATTCTGGTGGTGAGTGACTCTGACTCATGGCGCAGGCCAGGTGAGCTGTGCCCCTAACTTCAAGTTGTTCTATTCTTGGGCCATCGATGGTAGTTCCACGGACAGTAAGTGTGGTGGATGCTTTGTTTCCTAACTGCTTGTCTTAACAAGCAACAATTCAGGGAACTGAGAATAATCTGAGGACTCAGGGAGAGCAGACGCCACCCCACAATCCTGAGGGAGAGCTAGTTCTCAACTTCAGCCACCCTGCCACAGTGGGTGATCCTTGGGAAAAGGAGGAGCATGCATGTGAAAGATAAGCCGAGCTGGTTGCACGGAGCTGGGATGATCTAGTTGTTAGCGTCCAGGCCGAGTGTGTGGATTTCAGCTCAAGCTGCAGACCTGGCAGGGAGCTAGAGGCTAAGGAGGAACTGAGGAAGTAGACCCCTGAGGGGTGCCTTTGCAGCGAGCATTAGGGGAGGAGGAACTTCCTCCATGTCCTGGCTAGCAAGATTAATCACACTTGCTGGGGTGATGGGCAGTTCCGCCCAGTGGGCATTCTCATTGACTTAGGGGTATGTTGAAGCTCTTCATTTTCTCAGGCTTGGCTGGCTGAGATGGGCAGGTGCTGATAATTTTGATCATGTACTATCTTCTGCATGTCTTTATATACCTTCTTCTTATTCCCATGTGTGTACAAATGTAACACACAACTTTGAGAGGTTTATGTAAGATTTAATTTCACTCTCCATCATTTCCTTCTGTGTAATTATATGCACCATTTGTGTTTCACTTATTATATGTCAGATCCTACAATAAATGCTTTGCATACACTAACAATATATCTGTTAAGATTCTTCACGTGGCAAGGAGCAGAACCATCTCAAACTGGCTTCATCAATAGATGGTACCTTGGCTCGTGTAAAGGAAAAGTCCTGAGGCAGGTTTAGTTCAGGGGATCAAAGATATCAACAAGAACCAGCTTCTTTCCATCTCTTTGTTTCACATTTCATAGTTCATCTTCACCTTAAGATTGGCTCCATGGTCATGAGATGTCTACCAATAGCTCCTGGGTCTGTATTGTCTCTCGGTCCATGTCCACAGAATCTCTTCCCTAAGGAGCAAACAATCTGGGCTCCATATTGGACCAGCTTAAGTCAAAGCCCACCCCTGGACAATCACAAAGGGAAGCGGATGGAGTTGTGCTGACGGGCTGAGGTCTATATCAGTGACCTGCTTGGTCACTGACATTGTCTTTTTTCCTTCCTTGTCTTACTTCCCTGTTCCTCTCCTCAGTATACAAGATCTGCTTTGGAGGAATATAACCCAAAGCAGTTATCTTTGCCCCACAACTGAGGTATAGGAATCTCTAACCATTCTTTTCTTTTAATTTCTTTTTTAAATTAATTTTTATTGGAGTATAGTTGATTTACAATGTTGTGTTAGTTTTCACTGTACAGCAAAGTGAGTCAGTCACACATATACATGAATCCACTCTTTTTTAGATCCTATTCTCATATAGGTCATTACAGAGTGTCTGTAGCTATTCTTACCATAACTAAGAAAGTACCATCAACATAACAGAGACTTAATAAGTGCCAGTGGGTGGATGGATCCCAACCCAGGAACGTGGTTACCACACAAAATGTGCTTTGTCCCTTGCAGGCAGAGTATGACCATGATCCTTCCCCACCCTCATTTCATTATTTCTTCTATGGGTCCCATAATGATGTAAGGAAGACAGATACAGGTGTCTCTTTCTGAACCTTAGCAGATTGTTTTGACTGAAGCTTTCACGGACATCAAGGGAGCAAACTATAATGGGTACCTGGTTACGAGACAATCCCAGGGAAGAAACATTAACAGAAATTTTATGGATGAGATCCCACAAAATAGTACAGTAGCTCTTCTAATGTCCTCCTGATTCTACTCCAGTCCCAGTACCGTGATAACTCACGTCTTGTAATACAGATGGGGGGTCAGTGGCAGTGACTTCTGATACTTTCTCCTGACACTCCAGTTAAACAATTTGGATTCAAAAGATTTCTAACCTTTCCAGACTCTTTATAATAGAATGTAAACAAAGTTCCTTAGGGAGTGATAAAATATTATTCATGAGAAAAATGGGGGGTATAACAGAAGCACTATAAAACCACCAGCAGAGGAAATAACATTTAAGAAAATAATGCTGTGTCCCTGGTTGGTAGATTAAGAAAGAAGGGAAGTAAATCATTTTTATTCTTCCGCTCTTCATAACAGTTTGTAATTCTGTTGACTCTTGGGCTTCCACATGGCTAAAGTTAGGTCTATAATATTCACAGAAATTGAAGCCTAGAAGGATTTGTTTTTGTGGGTTCACATGTGTATTCAGATATTCTGAATTTAAGTCAGGATTAAGTTAAATTAGGAAAAGTGCAAGTTATGGTGAGAAGACTTATGAAGGGAAATGAAGACTTCTCAGATCTTTACCGTCCAAATTTTTTATCCATCAACATTGCTCTGAAACACATTTAATAATACTTAAAATGTGTTACATAAAAAAAAATACATATGATTTGAATAGTCACTCTTGCCCAGACTTAATAAAAGTATCACAGGAGCCCACTTACTGAAAGTCTGTCCCTAGGACAGGATGATCTGGACAGAAGGAAGGTTGGAGTGGAAGGAATTTCACATGTGTTACAGTGAACAAGTTCAACTGGTGTAAATTCAGAAAGCAAAATTTTTTTAGTAACAGCTTTCTTGGGGGATATAATTGGCATAAAATAAACTTCACATGTTAGAAGACACAATGATAACTTTCAACATATACACACTCATGAAACCATCTCTACACTCAAGATGGTGCATACACCAATCTCTCCGCAGAATTTCTTTATGACCCTCTGTAACCCTTAGAAACCAACTTAATTTTTAGTGCCTACTCTTCTTTAAGCTTATTTTGTGAGACCAGTTCCTTTTCTGCCCTTGGATGAAAACTTGGGCTATCCCTTGAATTATTCTTAAGTAATAAAAAATGTTTACCAGTCACTTAAAGTCTCAAAACATGTTCTCAATTTATAAATCAAATAATCCAATCTCATGTAACAGTGAAATTTTCCATCTAGATTTACTGTTATGACTTTTCTCCTTCTCCTACCTTGCGTCTGCTGCAGAGGCCAGGCTGTGGTGAGATAGCAGGGTATGGGTGGCCACTTTTTCTTTCCCTACACAGTAGTTTTACTCTTCTCTCCCCCTCCTGCTTTCTATACCTCTGGAGCTGGAACACAATGAACCAGAAGAGGGAAGAGATGCAAAAGAGTTCTTAAATGAGTAGTCCTGTTGAGTGAGAGCACACACGGTTGGAGTCTCCAGAGAATCCCACCCCTACCCTCATTGCTGGAGGTCTTCATCTGCTGCACTCTTTTTTTTTTTTTTTGCGGTACGTGGGCCTCTCACTGTTGTGGCCTCTCCCGTTGCGGAGCACAGGCTCCAGACGTGCAGGCTCAGCGGCCATGCATGGCTCACGGGCCCAGCCGCTCTGCGGCATGTGGGATCTTCCCGGACTGGGGCACGAACTCGCGTCCCCTGCATCGGCAGGTGGACTCTCAACCACTGCGCTACCAGGGAAGCCCTGCTGCACTCTTGATGAAGGCTCTCTTCCAGCTCCTTCCAGCTCCTTGTTTACTCCTTTGCAGCCTCTTGACACTTAATGGTGTCCCTAGTTTGTTTCTGCTAAGTTCTCTCTATCCCTTCAGGTCCTCTTAGATGAGACTTAAGATGACCCCATGCAGACTCTCTCTTACATGGGCCCAAGTGTGGTCCAGCTTTCTTTGTTCCTTCCAATCTGAAGAGGTTACCCCAAATGTAGCTCTCCCTCCTTTGTTCCTCCATGTGAGCAGCATATTGGCTGTAATATCTGTTCCTATAGAGGTATCAGATACAGCCACACTGCTAAATCCCCTCACCCCATGCCCAGAGGACACATATTAAGGTTCACTAGTCATTTCCTTTAAGTTCCTCTCTTTTAACCTGAGGGTAAAGGTAGAAGAACCTTCCAATTTCTCCCTTAGGGAGCTGAGACTCAAAACACATAGACTCCTCTAAAAATCCATTTCTAATCTTCAACTCAACTCATTTTAATCTTTGTCGTGGGTAAGAGTTAAGAGTTACATAGCCTGGGGCTTCCCTGGTGGCGCAGTGGTTGAGAATCCGCCTGCCGATGCAGGGGACACGGGTTCGTGCCCCGGTCCAGGAAGATCCCACATGCCGCAGAGCGGCTGGGCCCGTGAGCCATGGCCGCTGAGCCTGCGCGTCCAGAGCCTGTGCTCCGCAACGGGAGAGGCCACAACAGTGAGAGGCCCGCGTATAGCACAAAAAAAAAAAAAAGAAAGAGTTACATAGCCCGGCTTTTGCATATCTTTCTTCAATTCCTGCTTCGTGGCTTCTCACCTCACTCTGGTTATGTTGCATATATTGTCTTCAGCTAAAATTAAGACAGAAGAATCCATTTTAACATTCTTTAATGTAAGTTTCACATCCTGGAGGCTAGATGGTTCAGATGGAACATGCAAAACTGTGTTCTCTTGAAGGCTTGGGCTTCTGATTTTTCATTATTCTTCTTGTAGACAAAGAATGTTGTCTATTGTCTTGGTAAACAAAGAAGGATGCTGCAGCCATAAAGCCATCTGGCAGCCCCATGGTGCTCCCCGAGGGGAAAAACAGGATACTGGCCTAGATAGTTAAAGGGCATGTCAAAGGGATCATTTCAATGAACTCAGAATCTCACATCTTCCCATACATAGAAAAGCACTAAAATCATTAACTTGAGATGTCTGTTTCTGTGATTAGCAGTAATCTTTTGAGGCTTGACTACATGGTTTTTGTTTGTTTGTCTGTTTCATCAAAAACTCCTATATATCCTAGCTCCGCCCTTAGACTTTGGAACAGTCTGCCAGAGCTATTTGAGAGGTTGCTTTCCCTGGCTATAGTCCTCCGTTAGGCTGCTGAATAAAACATAATTCTCAACTTTTACGTTGTGCATTTGTTTTCCAGTCAACATTCTTTAAGACAGTAAAGAAGGTATGAAATGCCACCAGCTCTCCACTACAAATCCAAGCTTGGAAAATCACATGATGACATTCCTTCCCTCTCTGCCTGTCAAAGACATGCTTCAAAATATAACAAGAAATAAGATGATGACTTTGTGCATAACGTACCTGATAAGAATGAATACAGTAAGTGTTAAACAACACAGAAAGAGTCATGGAAGAAAATATGTTTCAAGCTGAGAGAATGTTCTTTAGTCCATCACTGATTCATCTTTGTACCTTCCTAAACCCCTGATATAGGGCCTGGCACATAATAAGAATTTATGAATGTAGTTTACTTTGTCCCAAACACATTCTCAGGTGTTGACTTCTGAGTTATAGACAAGGTCAGTTAGTACCACAGTTCACATGTCTGGTGGCTACGTATTGGCTGAGACCAAGCAGTCTAAGAGTATCCACTCTGAGACCCTTGTCCCCCACCTACAGTTGTCATCTGCTGACGTCCAGGCCCTTCCTTGCTGTTATTGAGGATTTGGGGATTTAACCATAATTCTTCCATTCCACAACCTCAGGCAATTTCAATACCTACATAGGTCACCTATCAAATGACCTGCTTCCTAATTTCTGGGCCTCCTTGATTTCTTTTACCACCCTCTCTACAACGCTTCAGAGACACATGTTATCACCTGGAATTGTTCCCTCAGAAAAGTCCCTCTTCTGTTTCTTACTTTGACCACAACTCCCAATCCCTGCTATCAATTTCATCTCCTCCTTGTCACTATCCCTGCACAGACTGTTCCTTGGTCCTGCCATTCTCTCTCCTATTTCCCTATCCATCGAGGACCCCATGGTTGATCACTGCAATTACTTTCTCAAAGGCATCCTCAGTTTCCTTGCCCTTGTATTTTTCTGCTTTATCTGCCTGATAAAACTTCAACTCTAGATCTAGTTCACATTCTTTTTAGTCTACTACACCTGTGCAGCTGAGCAATGTTGGAGAAAAACAAATAACCATAAACTTTGGTATTCTAGAAATTCATGGTCTTTAACCTCATCTTTGGTCAATTTCTTCTAGCAATTTCTTTAAAATTATCCCAATCTTCCCTACTCTGCAAGCCTCCTAGTCAGCCTCTACCTACCCCACACCGTCCCAACTCTCAGCCAATAGCATTTTCTTGTACTTTATAACACTCGCCATGTGCTTGGGCCCTGGACATTGGTATTTTGTAAACGCTCCCCAGGTGATTCTGATCCACAGCCACTGTTATGAACCACTGATCTAAAGAAACCCCGAAGACACCTAAAACCCAGCTTAGGGACTCTGTCTCAGGCCTCTGGCTCCACATCACCTCTACTTATTCTATTCACCACCCACTCAGTATCCCATGGTCCCAGCCACTGGGCCCTTCTTGGCTTCTTTTATCTCATTTTGCTCCACTAGGATGTGATCACCTAAATTTAGACTACTGACCTGGGTTCTGCAATGATGACCACATAAGGTCCCTGTGATAACCTCAGCTACACACACATAACTGCTGGCATGGGGCACCATGTTTCTGTGTCCCTGTCTATTAATAAGGGGTATCAGACTGGAGGGATTGAGCTGTAAATGCCTTTTAAAACCAGGTTTCAGAATTAAGACTGTGTTATTGCCGTCTTGGCAGCATCACTACCAAATCCCTCTAAAGATGAATTTCCTTCCCTGTAGAGTTTGGGTTAGTTTGCCAATGAGAAGATGCATGAGATTTGGAAGGTGGAAATGGAGTGGTCATTCTTTTCAGAAAGGTGTGGTAGTCAGACACTGTAGGCTTTCAGACCCCTCTCAACCCCTTCATGGCAGCAGTGGTTGGAGAACACCCTTGCTCCAGTTCATCAGGATTCATTCTAGTGAATGTTTCTCTGATCCTCAGATGGTAGATCCTTCTACGTCTTCATCCCCCCCCCCAACTCTTCCTACATTTAAGTCCTAATTCCAATATTAATCCTCTTCTTCCCATAATAGCATAGAGGCTAAATTTTCTTGACTGAATGTAAACCGATACAGGGGCTTAATATGCTGGGCAATGGAGAGCTTCTGAATGTTCTGGACTAGAAGGTCACACAATAAAAGGAATACTTAAGGAAAATTGCATATTGGGAACCCAGAAACCTATCAGTGATGTTGATAACTACCTCATTTTTTAATGTGACCCTGCTTTGAGGATGTCACCTGGAGGTGTCTGATTACCTGAAGTGGAGGCCAGCTCTGTTGTCATGCTTCTCCCCACTAGCTCTAGTTGATGGTGTGTCGGCATGTGTGTTTGTGTGGACTGGGGATGTGTGAGAAGGCAGCATAACTCTCTTTGTTTATACCTGGTGCCATTCTGTTGTGAATCCAGGAAAGGGAGCTGACATGACATCCAACACCTGGCTCTGGCTCTTGCCAACCATACGAGTAGGAGCAAACGACTCCCTCTGCCTGTGCTTCAGTTTCCTCATCTGTTAGTTGGTCAAGCAAATGAATTATCCCAGAGGTGCCTTTCAGCCCTAACATTCCACCAGTCCGTGAATCCATTAGATAGCAGCTGGATTTCCTTTGACGTCCTTCTAGGCTGGCCTGTGACAAGGCCAGCAAGGGCTAGGCCAGGTCTGGAAGTTGGAAGCTTCCTCCTGGGTCTCTGGGGGCTGATTTATGGTCATGACCTTGTTCTGGGATGGCACCTGAGGGCAGCCAGGGAGGTAAGAACCCACAGGCATTAGAGAAGCAAACAATTGTGCCCACAAAGTCAGGGCCTAGGGCGGGCTTGGCCACACCAGCTGCTGACAGACAGATAAATGGATGAACACACCTCACTCTCACCTCTTGGCCCTCTCCTTGACAGGTCACCTGCAGCCTCTCAAGGTGTGATGATTAGGTTAAGAACAAGGCCCAGTGCAAATTTATGGTGTCTATAAGCTTCCCGTGTTTTCTCAGGGAAGATTCTTTCACCAAGCCTCTCCTTTCCCTTGTCCCAAGGCCCCAGGCCTAAGCCACACACAAATCTTGATTTCATCAGGAGCTCTCTGTTCCCTCAGCTGCTCCTGTTTTCCTTCTGAAGACACATGCCCTTTCCTAGAAGTTTTATTGTTCCCCCACCGTCTCATTTTCTCACAAGTTCCTTCCTGGGGAGCTGGGACTCAGCCAGCCTCTTCTTGTGGCGAATAGGCCCAGTGCCCACAAGAAAGCCTTTTTTTTCTTCATTATGTCTCCTGTTGTCATTAAAATAAAAGAAAGACAATAAAAATCTCTCTTCCTCCTAGTTCTCTTTATAGATTTTCTCATTAAGAGAATTAACAGCAATCAAAGACAAAGCCATAGCTGCTTCTCTTGAGACAAATCAACTTCAAACTATTTGCTACTCAAGTCAGAAATGGTGATTGCTGGCTGCCAACACTGAGCTCCCAGAGTCAGCTTCTATCCTTGCCTCTGCAGTACAGCTGGGAAGCCAGGGAAGGAGAAGCGGTGGTGTCTGAGGGTGCACGTTCGTACCCACGAACCACTGTCTTCTAGGGTGAAAGGGGAAGTCCATGCTTGGTTGCCGACTAGGCTTCTATAATGGGCCTATAGAATTGTTCTTTCTGGAAGCCATCCAGACCCAGAATAGGTTGAGGTAGAGAGCTCCCCATTCCTGGAAAGGTTTGCATAGAGGATAAATGCACCTCAATTGGCTGAGGAATTACACTGGATGACTGCTGAAGTACCCTTTTACTCAGAAGGCTCCTGAATCCGGGGCCCCTTTGCCACCTGTCTCGAAATGGCATCAGAACAGAAGGTTCTTCAAGGAAGGACCCAATAGGATATGGAGCCTAGGTACAGCTGTCAGGGATGAGTAGGTCCTCAGGAAGACGCCCCCATGGCAGGCATAATTGTAACTCCAGGTGTGGGTATCCACTAAAATTCTCTGCAGGCAAACCAGAACTTCTCAGGACAGTTGTGGGAACTGCATAATATGGCATGGGCAATGCAATGGACACATTCCAGGTTCCCAGTACACGCTGAAGAAGAGCTTAGAGTGACATTAGCTTAGTGAGATATTAAGTTATATTGGAGCATGCAATGGTCTGAGAGTCATGAGAAGCTGGCTACTGTTCTATTCCTTTGTGTGATCTGGGGAAAGTTATTTTTTCTCTCTAGGTCTCAGTTTCTTCATCTGTAAAAATCCAGGATTAGTCTATATCTGCATTGTTATAAAGAAAGTTCCAGGGAAACCTATTCCCATTAGGTACTTCACGTAAAATGATTTCATGGTAAAATATGTTTGGAAACACCATGTGTAATAATGCTCCTTAGAGAATGACAACACTGATGTGCCTGTGAAAGGCTCCAAAAATACTGCAAAGAAAACATCTGTTTCTCTTTGTTTAACCTTGTGTTTGCAGAATATCTTTAAACATAGGAGTCTTGTTTTTCCAGTACAAGCCTTTATCACCCAAGGAACTAATCCTCCTCGGCACGCTGTTTGTGCCCTCAGGGAAACAGTGATTTAGATAATCTCTGAGGTCGTAGGATAGTATGTGCTTCTCTAGCAGGAGAATCATCAACAAAAATCTTTATCATGATGGGCGTGAGCAACACCCATGCTGCCTGAATCTCTGGGTTAGTGTCTGCATCTCTGACTAGTGTCTCTATTATGGGCTTCTGCACGCACGCACACTTTCCTCTGCCTAAAACACTGTCCATACTTTCTGACTGGCTAACTCAGCCTTCTCATCTCAGCTTTAGTGGTACTTCCTCTAGGCTGCCTTCCCCATGCCTCCGGTCTGCGTTAGGTGCCCATTTTATATGCCTTTTACTTCCCAGACCTGTCTTCACCAGAATAAAAGGCCTTGCATGTTGTGTTCTCCTTCTATCTCCAATGCCTGTTGAAGGGTTTGACATATAGGAGGCCCTCAATAAACACTTATGGAATGATTAGATACAAATTAAGTGACGTGTGGGATTGCTCCCTTAATTGGGATGGGGGAAGAGTGATTACCACTAATGGAAAGAGGTGGAGACATTTTCTTGTTACCCTGTGGAAGTTATAGATAGAAAGACGTCAGAACTGTTCAAGACAGAAGTGGCTGCCTCTCTTGGGAGAGAGCTTCCCATGACTGAACATGTTCACCATAAACATAAAGGAGACCATCATCAATTGGAATTTTGAATTTTCATTCAAAATTTGACTTTGACATTTCCTGCTAATGCCAAGAATCTAGGATTTCATTCTGCTTTAATCAGTATTCTGTGTAATTTACATATCCCTACAAAATAAGGGCTCTTTTGTCATATATCTTTGGTTTTTGAGAACTACAACTAAATTTAAACAATAATTAATTTACTAGCAGTCTATTAGATTAATAATAGCAATCTAATGCGTTAATAAAAATGCAGTTTAAATGCTGGAGCCAAGGAACAATTAAGCTATATTATGCAGCTCTCAATGATAATAGAGACTAATTTTTAAGTTTATGGTATAATGTTAATTGAAAATATGTGGACCTAAACAAGTGTTGTATGAACACTGTGACTGCAACCTGGTAACATGCAGGAGAGAAAAAAGATGGGAAGAAAACACACACTAATGCAGAGTATTTGGTTAAGGAAGATGGGACTAGAAGTAACGTTTGTCTGTTTTTTAATTTGCTTCTGCAAAATTTCCAATTCTTTTTAATGTGCTTGTCTTCTTTGTAAATTTTTTAAAGATAAAAATAAGATTGGAAATGACAGAAACTATGCTCGCTGGCTCTGCAAACATTATTTTGATATTTTTCCAACTGAGGTTTTGGAGACTTGTTCAAAGATAACTGGACTATAAGAATAATTCTGGCTTCACTTCTCTTTCCCAGCT
The DNA here is from genome assembly GCF_949774975.1 of Lagenorhynchus albirostris. NCBI lineage: Eukaryota > Metazoa > Chordata > Mammalia > Artiodactyla > Delphinidae > Lagenorhynchus > Lagenorhynchus albirostris. Next base: position 39,859,331 of record NC_083103.1, read on the forward strand.
GTCTTGAAGTGTCTTTCATAAAGAGACAGAATGACAACAATCACCCCCAAATTCAAATACTTCATCTAGTCACTGACAACTCCCAAAGACCCAGGGCTGGAAACCAGGCTGAAAGGGAAAAGCTGAGGCGTTTGGACTTCATCTGCCCTCATTTCCATTTGTGATTCGGGGGTTATGTTTCTTTGGAGGGTGGAGGGAGGTAGGTGGGGACAGTTGGCCCAGGTCAGCAACCCTTTTTCTTTGTCCTAAGATAAATCCCAAAAGCTATTACCAGGAAAAAGAAAAAAAAGTTTGTTTGGCTTTCTGCTGCTCTGGCCATAAACAACAGTCTGGGATCAAGGGTGTTGTTGGTGCACAGGGTTTAATCTCCGCCAGGTTTTCTTCCCATAAACATCCTTTCAGCTGTCCTGGCCCGAGACATCTTTCCCTTTGTGAGGCTGCTGCATGGTTTTCGATGGAGTGGCCTGTGCATTGCTCTCCATGGACCCAACTACCAATTCTGACCCTTCAAGCCTGGAAAATCTCAGCTCATTCATGCTTGAGATATTTAGACCCAAGACAGTCCCTGACTTGGTGGCTAAATATAACTTAATGGAACAGAGAGGCCTGGCATAGTAGAAAGCGCATGGCTTCAGGAAGTCAGAGCAATTTAAGTTTGAATCCCAGTCTCTCTGCTTACAAACAATGAGACTTTGGTTAGACAAGTTACTTAACTTCCAGAAGCCCTCATTTCTCCTTGTGATTCCTACTTTGAGGGCTGTCTTGTGGATTGAATAAAGTATCAGATGCAAAGTGACGGGTAGCATAAATTCAAGTTCCTATTCCATTGGTTGCTAGTGCCACAGACTCAAGTGTTGAAACCACATTTTCAAAATATTTCTGATGAACAAACTGGGTCCTGAGGAAACTCACCAAGATGATGAGTGGTCTGGAAGCCAGTCCCTATGAGGAGTCGGTGAAAGAACTGAACACATTTTGTGTAGAGAAGATCAAGGAGCTATAATGACTGTCTTCACATCTATGCTTCACTCAAATCTGAAAGAGGAGCTGACTTGTTCTATTTTTCTTCCTCTGTTACTAAAGAAATATTTATTGAGTGTCTTCTTTTTTTTTTTTTTTTTCAATGGACTCTTTCCCAGTAATACTTATATTTGGGCTAGGAAGGAGTTTTTATTTCCACCCTGGGGCTTTGGTAACAATGGCTGGGTAAGCCATTACTAAAGAGAACATTGGGCCTCCATAGCTGGGATTTTTAAGATCAGTAATTCTTAAACAGGTTGGCATGATAAATGAGATATTTTACACGTTATAAGGCGGAAAGAAGCTGCCATTTCCCCAACCAATACCCAACTTCTCCTGGCTATGACCAGGAGTCCACTTAGGTCCTCAGGGTTGAAAAGAAGCCAAGGTCTGAACATGGACACACCATCCTGGGTTGATTATTCTGGGAGTAGCTACTAGATCAGATTCCAAACCAGAAAATCAGTTTACAAGGCAAAGTGTGGGTAAGACACGCACGTTTTAACAGAAAGTCCAAACAAAATTAAAGACCCAGCCTATCTATCCCCATGAGAGAAGGGCAGGAGTCTGGTTCAAATCTTAGTGGGTAGTTTCCAGATCCCCCATGGATGAACTAGTTAAGAGTTCAGAGGTAGGAGTCCATCTGTGGTCAATGGGTGGTGGTGAGGCAGGGGAGAGGACCATGGCACCAGTCAGGCAAACTCCTTGCTCCTGGGGACATCCAACATGCTCATCTCCATGCAAAAACCAGAAGCAGCTGCCATGGGACTCTTTCCTTCTCTAAGAGGTGATTTGGTCTTGCGGTAGGACAGAACGTGCATGTGTGGGTTAAGAAGCTCAGTCATGAGGACTAGAAGGATTCCAAGGTGCAGGTCTACATAACCCCATACTCTGCCACTTTCGTAGCTGAGGCCCCTTGGGGTCCCATGGTAACCCAAGAGAAGACGAAACCAGTTTTGTTCCCAGAATCTTAGAAGGTTATGTTTACCCTCAGTGCTTGAGGGAACAGGCTATGTACATCTATTGAGTGTCTTCTATGAGCCAGATTCTGTGCTTATCACTGAGAGTAGACTGGGCAACAAGACATCTCCTGACCTCCTGGAGCCTATAATTTAGTTGGAAAGATAAACATTGAATGAGTAATTTTAAGTATGATTGGTAATAAAAAGATTAAACAAGGAGGGTCATGGGCACTGTGGGGTTTTATAACTGGCCTGAAATAGGACGAATGGATGTGAACTGTAGGGTGACTAAGTTCCACATTATGATCAAAAGAGAGGCATATAACTGCCTGTAGTCAGGCAGTTTGTGTACTGCACAGAGGCTCTAGCTGAGGGGACGAGTGAAGATTGAAATCTAGGCCTTACATTGCTCCTCAAACTGTGCAACTACAGGGTTGCATCTGCTTCAAGGCGGTGCTTTTTCTATTTGCACAAAGGCATCATATAATCTGGTAGTGGTCCTGAACTGAGGTCTCCAAATTGTGGCCCATGACAAATTGTGGGCTACTGATATTCTTTGTTGTCCTGTATAGTATATTTGTTTACTTATTTATTTATTTTTTTAGTTTTGTTTTTAGATTGATTAGCTGTTAAATTTTAAAGTCTGAGAGATTTCACATTAGAATCCAGATTTCTGAGCCCTATGGAAAAACTGGGAAATCTGATAATACTGGCCCCCATGTTCCTACAAGGAGGCAATTAGCTGGGGGTAAGTGAACGGTTGCCCCCTTTAGAGAGATAAAGATGTCCCCTGACCCCAATCCTTTACCTCAAGTATCAAAACTTGAGTTTGCTAGCCCTGTTTTTAATACACCCAGAACTGCATGGAACGGGCTGCCTGCTGAGTGATGGATTCCGTGCCTGGTGCTACTGAAGCAAAAGCTGCAGGATCTGGGTCAGAGATGCCACACAGGGGCCTCTTATACCAGGTAAGAAGTTTTGACCATGCTTTAGGTTTTGTAGGTACCTGAATTCCTATGAATGAAAGTCTGTCCTTGGTCTCATGACACAGTCTTTATACTCATGGCACCAAAGTATATGGACCGAAATAAGAGCTTTCCTTTGTACGTTTGTTTACATGCCAAAGATCTGAGTCTGTTCAACAATCCTATAGTGAATTCCTGATGGGAACCCAACACTACACTGTGCGATATAGAGGAATTACAAATTTAGTTTGTTTTAGCTTTATTATTCAGTCTACTAAATGACTGAGTGATCAACTAACTAACTAACTAATATGGGCTAAATTATGTTACCCCCGTCCCATAAAAAAAAAATCATGTATGATGGATTCCATCATTGGACACAAAATGTGAATTGTGCCCTCCCCCAGGACCTCAGAATGTGATTGTATTTGGAGAAAAGGCTTTTAAGGACATAATTAAGTTAAAAAGAAGTTGTTAGCGTAGGCCCTAATCCAATATGACTGGTGTGTTTATAAAAAGAGGAAATTAAGACATGCACACTGAAACATATAGATATGAGGATACAGTGAGAAGGTGACCACCAGCAAGTCAAGGAGAGAGATCTCAGAAGAAACCAAACCTGGTGACACTTGCCCTTGGACTTCCAACCTCCAAAATTATGAGAAAATAAATTTCTGTAGTTTAAGCCTCCCAGACTGTGGTATTTTGTTATGCCAGTTGCTATAAACTGAATGTTTATATCTCACCAAAATTCATATATTGAAACTACTCTCCCATGTGATGGTATTAATAGGTAGGGCCTTTGGGAGATGATTATGTCATGAGGCTGGGGCCACCATAAATGGGACTAGTGCCCTTTTAAAAGAGACTTCAAAGAGCTCCCTCATCCCTTCCACCATGTGATGACACAGCGAGAAGACAGCCATCTATAAACCAGGAAGCAAGGTCTCACTAGGCAGCACATTTGTTGGTGCCTTGATATTGGAGTTTCCAGCCTCCAAAAAGAACTGTGAGAAATTTCTGTTGTTTATAAGCCACGCAGTCTATGGTACTTTGTTATAATAGCCCAAATGGACTATGATAGCAGGCCTAGGAAACTAAAACACTAACTAATACAAGTTCTATTTCCTGCCCTCAAAGAGCTGATATCATAGGAGGGAAGGCTTGATTTGTAAACATTTCCACCAATAGCCCAAGCGATCTTCTTACAGTGAGAACCAAATCACATCATTCCCCTTATTCTTAACCTTCCGGTGGCTTCTCCTTGTATTCAGAATAAAAACAAATTTCTGGCTGGCAAAGTGTTAGTGTGATCTAGTACCCGCCCAATGGCCACATAGTTTGGGCCACCATCTTTCTTGCTCCTGACACACAGCCACCCTGACCTCTCTGTTCCTCCCACAGGCGGACACCAAGCTCTTTCCCAACTAAGGTCTTAGCATACTTTGCTCTTCCTTCCTGGAATACTCTTTTTTCTTTCCCATTCAAACTCACTCCCATCATATTTCCCAGCCAGGGTTGGAAGAGGGGAGTTAAAGGAAGAAGAGGGAGAGCTTCCATTTTCTGAGAAACAAGTGAATGCTACAACAAGGCACTGGGCTCAGTTCTTTGCATTCATTTTTTGAATAAATACAAAGCTCTATGAGGTAGGAAATATTAACCTCATTGAACAGATGAGGAAACCAAGGTTTAGAGAAGTCACAAACATAAGTAAGAAGGGGGATGAAATTTGCACCCAACTTCGACTTAACTTGAGAGCCCTCACACCGCATCACATCACACTGCTGCCCATGGTGCCTGATCACCTACTGGAGGGGCCTCCTGGCCTGTTTCAAGTCTTACAACCTAGTAGTCTTTCTTTTGGGTTAAACAAGGCGCTCTATAGGCTTTTCTGTTGAGTGCAAACGACAATTGAAATCCTCAGCATCCACCCCTCTCTGCTAAAGTTTAAAAATAATCTGTCCTTTGGTTTAACCCAGGCAACTTCAGAAGAGCTTCTGCTTGCACCTAGGCTGGGAGGAAGGGAGACCTGGGAGGGCAATGAGCAGAGAAAAGGAGAGGAGAGGAGAGGGGACACAGGACACGAAGCTGAGCTGACTGTGGCAGCAGGAGTCAGCAGGCCATGAAGAGTTGGGAGTCAAAGCCCTTGGGTTCACTTCTAACTTCACTTGTTGGGGCTACGTCAGTCACTGTGTCACCTTGAACTTCAGCTAGAGAAGGGAAACAGGAGTGATGCTTATCTTCTGGGGGTACTCTACAGAAAGCCCAGATCATGGGTGGTAAAGAACCTGGTAAATTATAAAGTATCATAAAAATGAGAGGTGTTGGTATTATTATTATTACTTTGTAAAAATATTGAGAATGTCGGTTCTTTGCGATGACCTAGAGGGGTGGGACAGGGAGGATGGGAGGAAGGCTCAAGAGGGAGGGGATATGGGGATATGTGTCTGCATATGGCTGATTTGCTTTGTTGTGCAACAGAAACTAACACGGTATTGTGAAGCAATTATACTCCAGTAAAGATCTATTAAAAAAATATATTGAGAATGGAATAAACCCAGACTCAGCCCCATTGAATAGAAACAAGGCTCGAGGAATTCGACTTGACTGTGGAGGGTTTTGTGGCCTGAGAGGTGACCCAGTGCATAGGCCATGGGTATAGAAATTAAGCTTTATCCTAGCTGGGGTCAGTGTCCAAGGAGGTCCCAGCAGGTTACAGAGCTGTACTTTCTAAGCAACATATAATGGCCAAAGCCCAACAGGTACTGGCATTCAGGTCTGAAGTGATCATCCCATTCAGAGCATGATGCCAGCCAAGGAGCTGGGACACAGTGATTCTGTCCAGTTTCCCAAAGTCAGGAAGAACCTGAAAGTTGTTGGGCCATGGCCAAATGAGCTAGGGTTGAAGGTGTGCTTGGGTAACTAGTACCCTGAATGGGAAGCTGAGGCTGAAGCCCAGTTGGCTGGGGAGCATACGGTGTGGATGCTGTGATGCGCCTCCCAGTTCCCTCTTCAGTGAAGAGCTTGTTGCCTCAGCCACTGAGACTGCTGTTGGCAGATGGGCCTTCAGTTGTCAATCCCTTAGGATCTGCCTTGGCTGTAGAGATCCCCTTGTCCAAGGTCACACCCTTCCCACCAAGCCCACATTCAGTGATTGATCAGTGCAGGAGTGTAAAGACCTGGCCATCTCAGCCCACCCAGGACAACCCTAAAGGGCAATTCCATCTCCACAGCCTCCAAGTGGTTGCCCAAGGCTGCCACTGGACCTGCACCACAGCTAGACTTCTCCTTCTGTTAGTTTCTTCCCCTCCCTCTCTCAAGTGTTGAACCCAAGGGCACTCCTTAATAAACTTCCAGCCCTTATTTTGTAGGGATATGTAAATTATACAGAACACTGCTTAACAAAGAATGAAATCCTAGATTCTTGCCAGGATGTAGGTGGACAGAGTCCTGAGTTAATGAAATCAACATACCTTCAGGCGCCATTCTGGCTGCTTCAGATCAAAGCTAATAGCAACTAACCTTGTCATGAACCGGATGCTGTGCTGGGTCTGCACCATAGACAACCTCATTTAATCCTCACGACAACTCTATAGGGTAGGCACTTCTTATCTCCATTGTACAGATGAAAAGCCTGAAATTCAGAAAAGAAAAAGAAAAGATTTGCACACCAAGTATTCTTGTGTTTATATGGGATTTGTCCCATGAGACCCTTCAACTTCACAAGCTGGTATCTTCATGGGAGTTGATTTCCCCCTCTGCCTAGGAAGGGGCTAATGGAGTTAGTTATCTGCAGGCATCAGGCCACCGTGGGTGATGGAGACATGGGCTTCCTTGGATTTTGGATCTAAGAGCTGTCATCCTGCTTGTCCACAAAGAAACTGCATTTGTTCCCTCCAAGTCATAGCAGCATCAAGTCAAAGCTCTGATCAGAGGCAATAAGTGTGTAAAAAGGAAACCAAAGCAGAAGATTAGTAGCCAGATTAGAAGGCTTGTCTGTGATAGGAAGGAAATAATATTTGTTAAATAAAAAAATGAACAGAGGAATTTACTTGAGCTTAAATGAGTCAGAGAGGTTTACTATATATGTGTATTGTGTGCATTATTGGTTGGCAAGCTCTGGTTTTCCACAAGCTGTAAGAGAAATCAAGAGAAAAGTCTGACATCAAAGCAGTATTTGGTTTGAGCTGTCCCTTTGATTACACTTATTCATTTGTTCATTCATTTGGCAAGTTTTTTTTTTTTTTAAGTACTATCTTAGTCTGTTCAGGCTGCTATAATAAAATATTATTTCTCCCAGTTCTAGAGGCTGGGAAATTCAAGATCAATTCAGTTCCTGAAGAATCTGTTTTTGGCTCTCCACCACCTTCCTGATGTGTCCTCACATGACACACACACACACACTGACACATGCACACACACACAGAGGCTCTCTGGTCTTTTCTTATAAGGATGCGAATTCTATAATGGGGACCCCACCTTCATCTAAACCTAAGTACCTCTCAAAGGCCTTATCTCCACATACCATCTGATTGGGGGTTAGGGCTTCAACATGAATTCTGGGGAACACAATTCAGTCCATTGCAAGTACTCACTCTGTGCCAGGCACAGCTCTAGATAATTGAAATGTATCACTGAACGAAACAGATTAAAAGCTTTGCATTTAGGGACTTACATCTGTGTATGTGTATACATATGTATGTGTGTGTGTTGCAAGGGGGTGAGGGGCAGAAATACAAACAGACATAATAAACAAATAAGCTATTTTAGAAAATAAGAACTGTTAAGAGAAAACAAAAATAGACAGTGTGGGACTGCTCTGTAGTTAAAAGCGTGGTCGGGGGGGCTCACCGAGAAGGCAATATTCTAGCAGAGATGTCAAGGAGGGGAGGGTGGTCACCACATAGCTCTCTCTGGGGAAGAGTGTCCCAGGCAGAGGAAACAGCCTATGATAAGGCCCTAAGGTGAGGCAGACCTGGGGTATTTTAGTAAGGAGTCCAGCATGGCTGAGAGGAGTGGGTGACCAGGAGATCAAGAGAATAATCAGAAAGGTAATGGGGGCAGGACTGTACCATCTTCATCGGCCATGTGAGAATTTGGGCATTTCCTCTGAGCAATCTGGAGTTCATGGAAGGCTATGTGATGAGGAATGATGTGCCCTAATGTTTTAGAAGGATCCCTCTGGCTGCTGCATTGAGACAGAGAGTGCATGATTCATGGGCACCATTGTCCGTCCTGCAGCCACTCCCCAAATGAAGGGGAAGAACCCACTCCTTGACTCTGCAAATGTTTGGATTGTCATGGGATTCTGGGCTCTCCTTCAGGCTTGGGGGCTCTGGCCCACACTGCTTCTGTGAGGATGCTTACCCTGCTCCGCATTTCCTGGAGGAGATCGGGTCCTATGCTATGGAAGTGAGACGGCATGGTTTGCCCTCATCCTCCATGGATTCAGAGGCTGGCCTTGCCTCAGAGGCAAACGGATCTTTCTGCTGGGTCCTCACTTGATCACAGTGGTCTTTATACTAAAGTATACTTTGTGCTGAAATTACTGGGTTTTTGGTCTGTTTTCCAAACTGACTCTGCAGAAATGGAAACTTCTTCATTTTTATTTTAATCTCAAGCACCCAGCAGAGTGTCTTACATGACTAGAGTTTCATTATATGTTTGATAAGTGAAAGAATGAATAAACAGGAGCTATCTTCATCTGCTCAAGTTCTTATAACAAAATACCATAGACAGGTATTTCTTAAATAGAAATTTAAGTTTTGGAGGCTTAGAAATCCAAGATCAAGGTGGCAATAAGGTAAGTTTTAGTCTGAGGCTTCCTCAGTGTCACCTTATGGGTGACACTGGCTTGCTGTGTGCTCACATGACCTCTTCTTTGTACCTGTGAGCAAAGAGCAAGCTCTCTGGTGTCTCTTTTTATAAGGGCACTAATCCCATCAAGAGGTCCCCACCCCCATGACCTCATCTTACCCACTGCAAAATCTCATCACATTGGAGTTAAGGTTACAGCATATAAATTTTGGGGGGACACAATTCAGTCCATAGCAGGGCCAATGGGTGGACATTACAGGAAATTTCAACTTATTTATAAATAAGTTCTAGCAGTCAGAGCTGTCCAACAATGGAAGAGGCTACCTCCTAAAAATAGAGAATGCCCCATCACTAGGAGGTCCAAGCAAGACTAGATAACTGTTTGGAGGAACAATTAAAGACAATCCAGTGAAGGCTGAATTAGGTCCCCAGGAACACCATTCACTAATAATGATCTTGTATAAGCTCCATTTTAAAGATGCAGCAAAAATATAATGTTTCATCTGTGTGTTCAGAGGGGAGCTTCAAGTGTTTGGAATATCATTTTTGGTAGTAAGGATTGGGGGTAATATTAATTCCACTTCTACTCATACTGTAGTTTAGACCATTTAAGAAAGCAACCAGAATCAGAGAGATGGAGTTAAAAAAATTAGTATAAAGCTGATTGGAGGAAATAACTTAGATGTCTATCCATACTGGCTCCCTAATTCCTCCCCCTCTGAACTGTACTTCCCCACCCAGTTCTGGCAGAGGTGGATGGACAATCACAGATCCCTCTGGTAGACTCCAACAAGAGGGAACTCAGAAGGGCAGATCTAAGTGCTGGAGTCCTTCCTCATTTCATCTGCTCCACGAGAAGCAGTTAGGGGCTGGAGAAGGGTTTGTACTTTTTCCTCCTTGGGAATAAAATGGGAATTCACTCCCCTCAATGAAAAGTTGAGGATGAGGAATCAGTGTACTGCCCCTAGGAATTGTGAATGCAACGAGATAGCAAATCAGGCCCTAAAAAATGGGTCCTTTGCTGGCCCCCCTTTCCTGAGGCAGCCGAGTCCTGTGAAGGGTTAAAAGTTAAGAGCTGTGCTTCTGTTTGACAGGGAAGAAAATACTCCTACAGCTGAAGCTTTTACTTTAAGACACAATAAAAGACACTGACATGCTGTGTAAGCATTGTTCCTGGCTGTAGTTATTCCAGTTATTTTTTACGTTTTCTCTTTAAATGAGAAACATATCAGGCACTAACTCAAACACGGAGATACCTATTTATGCTTCAGAACAAACAGTTTAAGGGCATTATATACAGATGTCTAAATATTTAGAAAGTGTCTGTTTATGGGAGCAAAATGAAAAGTACCTGTTTTCATTTGAAGGATTTTATGTGAAATTTGCATGTAAAAAATGGCAGCCCCAGAGGCAAAGGGGTGTTAGGGATGAGAAGTGTGTGCACAGGTGTGGAGCCGGGGGAGGGGGAGAAGGGGGGGTCTGTGGGGTGGTGCTGCCCTCAGCTGCCACATGTCCTACCCTGACCAGGAGTGGGAGGGAACCAGCAAACTAAGGCTGGGGTGAGGCTTCTTTTTAGGACAGGGCCATAAATAAATGCCTTGAAGACATCAGGGTGTTTCAGTGACCCAACTCACAATGTTATCTTCTTCTCAGACACTCTTCTTAGCCCCAGAGGGACATTTAAAGAGAAACAGCCTTCTGGCCGCTTTAGAAGAGTGCAGTAAACTGGGGGATTATTAAATGTTCCCAAAGCTGGGGCATCATGCGAGCTCAGATGGAAGAGCTGAGAGACAGTCTGACACTTCATCTCACATGGAGGCAGGTTTCAGCTCAATTTAAGGGCGAATATAATGTGTGAAGAAGAAGACGTGCATGGTTTTGTGAGGTAGTAAGGGCTCTGCTGCCTGAGGTATTCTAAAATAGGATGGCCTTTTATCAGAGGAGTTATAGAGGACTGGCTGGATTGCAATGTGGCTCTGTTCCTCTCAGTTCCAAGATTCTGAGATTGTGTGACTCAGATTAGTCCAGGCTGCCCTCTCTTCTTCCATGACTTTGTTTCTTGGGGCATCTTGCTAGCCTGGGGCCTCCCTGAGCTGGGGGTCCTCAGCAGCTAACTGGATCTGGGTGTAGCTGAAACAGCCAGAGCTGTGTGTTGAGCAAAGGAGCTGTGCTCCCTGTGCTGTCTGCCTCTTGGTGTCCCTCTGAAGCCCTCACTGGTCCCATGTCTGAAATTCAACACTCCCTCTGAAGGGACCTTCCTCTTGCTTGATGTAGGGGATAGTCTCAGACTTCTCAACTTCTCCAGATGGGGCAGGATCTTACATGGAGGGTTCTTAGCAGAATCACTTGCTTCAGGGTCCTGTGAGGATGGAGACCTGTAGCACAGGGATGGAACAGGATTTCTGGGCTTTCTCCTTTTCTGTGGCCCATCTCGGGATTCCGCAATGAGGTAGGGCTGCTAACCAGGATGTTAGAGAGAAGTGGGGAAGTGCTGAGTGCCACCAAAGCCTCACTCAGTCTCCTCCCCGCAACCAGCCCAGCATCATGGTTTTGGGAAGGGCAAGTGGTACAGAATTGGGCCCTAGAGACACAGTATAAATGGCTGGGGGATCTTACCAGGACCTGCCAGTACGGGCAGGACCTAAGGACTAGGGTCCCAGAACTCACCAGATGGGGCCATGCCTCACCATTGGCAGATCCATCCACACAAGCCTTGTGCCAGAAGGGACTGGCCAAAATAGTGGAGGCAGGAAAAGAGTCGGAGGTTGGGAATTGGGGGTGGTGGGATGCAGGAGGGCTTAGGATGACAGTTAGGATCAGCAAGAGGTGCTGAATAGATTGAGCAGAGAATAAGAGAGAAAAAAATGACGTTTCAGTCTGAAATATCAAATACTGTGTTCACTCTGGTTCCCTTATCCTTTGGAAGGTAAGTTCTGAGGCTGGGCATTCATCCTTCCATTTATTCATTCAATATTTTTTCAGTGGCATATAGAAGACAGGCCCTATCTCTATTTTGGAATGAACTCCCTGTCTTCAAAGATCTGAGTGTTTAGTGGTGGTCGCATTCACCAAGTCCTAGTGGGTACTTTATACTCTCCTTCTCAAAGTCAGAGGTGGCTGCCATCTGGGAGCAGGCCCCAGAGACCAGCTGGGTCCCAGGCGCAGAACCGTGGTAACAAGAGAAAGGACTGGCAAAAACAAAGCTAAATCCCTCTTTAGAGGAACCTAGTGCCTAGAGAAGCTACCAGAACTTGGGACCAAACAGACCGGTCCTGTCCACACAGCTCCTAGCAAGAGGGCCTAGCTCAGAACCTGCTCTTTGTGGAGGTGCTTTAGCTAGTGGGAAGTGTGAGGGAGGCATCCCAGAAGCATGGGGGTAAAACAGACCACCTCCCAGGTCAGGCCAGTGGAGAGGCGACCCAGGCAAAATAGTGGAGTCCTGCACTCAGTGCTGGGAAAATGACTCACACACGAGGCCAGTAAACAGGGTGAATCAACATTAAGCTCCACTGGACTAGATCCTGAAGATGCCTGAGGACTTCCTGCCCCGGTCAGATCTGGTTTGGCCCCAAGGCAGGGCCAGGGCTGCAGGTGGGAACAGCATCAGCTCCAGCTGTTGGTCCTTCTGGCCTCTTTCTCTCTCATTCGGGGAAGTGGCCACATACACTGTCAACTACTGTTCACAGGGAGATTGAATTTAACTGACATTTACTTTGTGCTTGTCCTCACTCCCAGACACAGAGACAAAAAAGACAGCCTCTGCCCTGGAAGAGGCAACAGCTGGTGGGAGAACAGGCCTCCTAAACAGCCAATTACAAGGCAATGTGGTGAGGGCCTGATGAATTTGGATGAAGACCTTGGGAGGCACACAGGGAGAACGTGGATCTGCTTGGAGCAGGCAGCCAATCAATACTTACTGAATGAATTAGCAATGTATTATCAGTGTTATTATTATCATCATATTTATTTTTATTTTGGGGCTGGGGGTTAAGAAGGGTATCATTGGGCTTCCCTGGTGGCGCAGTGGTTGAGAGTCCGCCTGCCGATGCAGGGGACACGGGTTCATGCCCCGGTCTGGGAAGATCCCACATGCCGCGGAGCGGCTGGGCCCGTGAGCCATGGCTGCTGAGCCTGCACGTCCGGAGCATGTACTCTGCAACGGGAGAGGCCACAACAGTGAGAGGCCCGCGTACCACAAAAAAAAAAAAAAAAAAAAAGAAGGGTATCATTAAAAAGGTGAACATTTGATCCAGGCTTTGAACCATAAGTAAGTGAAGAAGACAAGCCCAGGCAGAGGGAATACCTCACACAGTGGGCTTGGGAACAGGTGAATTGTTAAGTGTGAGAAGGCCAGAGAGGGTGGGTGTAGTCATATAGAGCACTGAGTCTTGAAGACAGCACTAGTCAGTTTTGCTGTGTAACAAACAAGTACAGAATTACAGAACATAAAAAATAATCATTGATTTCTTGCACATGCATCTTTAGGTCATAGTAATGGCTCTTCTTCAGGCTTGGGGGCAAGTTCAGGTCTGTACCATATATCACTGTGGGTCCAGGACAGAAGGTAGCAGCTATCAGGGCTGTGTTCTTCTTATGGAGGGGGTTGGAACCTCTCAGAGTAGCAATAAGAAACACAGGATACTTCTCAAAGCTTGGGCTCAGAACTTAAACACTCACTTCTACTAAAGCAGGTCACATAGCCATACCCAACATGAATGGGGAGAAAGAGCTCTCTCCCACAGGAGGAGGTAGGGGGAGTGAGTTAATGGCTGTTTAAAATTTCTGTAACCTATCACAAGTACCATGCAATTTTGTTTTGATTCTGGAGAAAATGGGGTGGGGGGGGCTGTTGCTGGCTCATCTTTTTAGGTGGGATAATTTCATTTGAATAGGAGTCTCCAGGAACACTTGCCATAACACAAAGGGACACTTTGTTCACACCTGGACATAGTTAACATGTTCCACTTAGTTTACATGTTGGAGTTCCTGAAGGGCAGGAGCTGTGATTCATTTATCTATGTAGCCTCAGCACCCAGCACAGCTCCCAGCACAGAGTAAGTGCTCACAATGTTCACTGAATGGATAAATGACCTCACATTGTCCCCAATGTGTGGTTAAAATTTAATAGGGAATGCATGTTTCTCTGCCCCCACTGACACTTCAAGGTAAGTGTGTGGTGAGGAGTAAAGAGCAGGGATGATCTGCTTGAAGGTGAGAACGACACTGCTAAGCAGGGAAACCAACAGCAGCAGGAAGCAGGTGGCCCAAACCCCAGCTGCTATGGTCAAGAGGCCATTTGCTAATGAGAGCCAAGAAGGACCTCTGCATAATGGACTTCTTCCAGGTAACCGTCAGCTTGAAGAATACAGATTTCTAATGATAATGGCTAACATATATTGAGTGCCTCCCACATGCCTGGCACAATCTTAATACATTTTATATATTATTTCATTTAATTGAATCCTCCGTTGCGCCAGTTATTAATGGGGGACATCACTGAAGAGAACAGTAGTCTGTTTCCATTGTTTTGGAGCTGCATTTTCATGTACTGGTTCTGTGGCAAACAAGGACAGAAGAGGCTCAAGCAATGTAAATACAACTGAGCAGTGTAAGCACAGCTGATGCAGGAAAATGATGAAGGCAAAGTAAGCTTGAGCAATTGCAGATGAAAGACTGAGAACACACTGCAAAGAGCTTCAGCTCTCAGACAAAAACACAATCAAGTCAACAGACAACAGAGGATGAGGACAAAAGAATGGACCACAAGATCCCTCTGGTTCACTTTTGATAAAGAATTCCAACAATGTTCTGGCGAGAAAGAGACAAGAGCCCAGGAACCCCCAGCAGCGGTACATCTGCTCTCCAGACCGTCAAGGGCAGGGATGTCCTGCTCACAGCTGTTGCCGCAGAGTGTAGCACTGTGCTTGGCACATGGTACAAACTCAGTACACTTCCAGGATCTGAACTCTGGCCTGTCATCACGTGAAAGGGGCTTAAACAAATTCACCAGTGTAGGGGAGCAAAACTTGCCACCCCAAAATCTTTAGCATGTGGATTATTTCAGGCTGAAAACAATCAAGGCCCGAAAGACTCAGGACAAAACTGTGACCTCCTTCACTAACTGCCTAATCGAATTTAGATAGAGGGAATTTTTCTATCCCTGGAAAAGAGCTATCAGCAAAGATATCTGCAAAAACTATGGGCTAAGTGTGGTAGGGGACATTCAGCGGGCCCTAGAGATCACCATCCACTCTGTGTCCCACTGTCTCTGCAAGGCCCAGCAAACATTTACTTGCCAAACATTTGCTTTCCACGTCCATGTGAATTTCCTTTCTCTCCTTTGAAGTCCCAAACCAACATCCTTTTTTTTTTTTTTTTTGTCTTTACCTGAAGATGGTATTTAAGGTAAGGGCTTTGACTGTTTTGATGAGTTACTCAGTTCTCCTGGGTCTCCTCCATGTACACGTTATTAAACTTTTAATTTTCTCCTGTTAATCTGTCTCATGTCAGTTTAACTCTTAGACCAGCCAATAAAGCCTAGAAGGGTAGAGGAAAACGTCTTCCTCCCCAACACCAGCCCCTCAACTAAGTTTCTGTAGACAATGCCTCCTCCTGCCCGACTTTGGTAGACTTCTCAGTGATGGAAGCACCATCACCCCAAAAAGTCTTAGAGAACTACTTTTCTGTTCTCTCTTTCAATACCAGAACATAAGCCCTCCTCCAGACCTCCACTTGCCCCTCACTTCTGGCCCAAGGTCCTGGCCTCCAGGAAAAGGCCAGATGGCACAAGGCCATTGAGGAAAGGCTTCTTGTGCTCTGAGTAGTGCTAGACCAGGAGGACTTACCTCTGAGGGCTGTTGTGAGAATGACATGAGGAAATGCAAAGCTGGTTCTTTGTCTTCCAATGTAAGAATTGCATGAGTGCTCAGTCCATCACCAAAGCTACTGGGAATATAGAAGATGGTGCAAACATGTTTTAACTGTTCTCCTTAGGTCCTCTTCTAGTTCTGTCAAGTTCACCTTGAATGGAGCTCCTCAGATCTCTCCCTCCATCTTGGCCTCCCTTCTTTCTTATCCTGTCTCTGAAGAATCTGGGCTTTATCACTGTGCTCCAGTCTGCAAATTCTGTTCCAAGTTATGACCCCTTGAGTCTAAGTTGGCAAATTCTATTTATTTTTTAAGTGTAAACACAAAAGGAACTTATTAGACTTTATCAGGTAGCTCATACTTTGAGGAGGTGAGAGATCAAGGAGGCTTAAGTAGAAAGCAAGAGATGGCTGGTACAGCCCAGACCCTGCCCAGGAATGGCTGGCTCAGAACACCACTGCTGAGGCCACTGTCTCAGGACACTTGGGCACTGCTGGACACTTCCTCCAGACTGCAGGCCCTGGACACCCACTGCTGCAGCTAGAAGTGATCTCTGAAGGCAAGTCCTTTTTTCCTTTTCATCTCATAATTTTCAGAGAAGCTTACACGAGGCTAACAAACTTCCCAAATAGGGGTCATCTTGTTAGGAATATCTTAATGTTTCAAAGTGCCAAAAACCAACGTTCTCCCAGATGGGGATGTGGATGGTGACAGTAGGCAAGACAAAAGGGATGAAGAGGGTAGCGTACTTGGTTCTCCTGCCTGCATAAAGCATCCATCACACAGAAGGGCACCAACAGATAAAAATTTCTTTCTTCCTTTATGACCTATGCTGAATGACTTCCCTGGGGGAAATTTGCCCTGTGGGTTTTGAGTTTTGACCACACTGATCTATCCTTAGCAGATGAGGCTGTTTGTATTAAGCAAGCTGAGGACAACCTTACATTTAAATTGCCTTTGCTTCTTGGAGCTGAATGTTAGGAAATATTATGGAGGAAGATATTGGGCAACATTAAAGAGGGGAAGACGAAAATTGCTCCATGATTGTTGTGATGATGAAGTCGTGGTGACAGAAGGCCAGCACTTCAGCCAGTCCCAACGATGCCCCTCATTCCTTTATCCATTCATTCACTACATATAGTTGAATATCTACTGTGTGCAAGCTACCCTGAAAAGTCCCGAAAATATAAGTCACTTATATTATGGGTCCTCTAGTGGAAGAGTTAAGGGGATAAATCACCAAGGACTGTTATTACGGCAGAGGCAGCTCCAGAGAATTATGCGTGCACAAAGAAAAGGGCGTGGGATTTGGGATAGTCTTCAGAGAAGGGGTGCTACTGAATCCCGTTTAAACACGTGCCCATTCAAGAGTCTGGAAAGAGTATGAGTTGCATTCCAAGTAGAAGGCAGAGCATTAATAGGGGCAGAGAGGGGTAAAAGTGTCACGTCTGGGGAACTCTAAGTAGTTCTATTTGGCTGCATGCTTGCATGCATGGTCTCTACATGGAGGCAGAACAGGGGGTAAGACTTGACACAAAGAGGCAGAGCCGCCCTATAACTTAGGCTGGTCACGTGCCACTTCTGACTTTCAGCCAGTTCATTTACATAATCAGACTAGAGGTCCTGGCTCCCCTTCCCACAATTCCTAGGGCTTCGCTTTACAATTATAAAGGGGAACCGGAAGGGGACTTCAAGGTCATCTAGTCCTGAGATTTTCAAACTGTGTTCTTAGTGCTTCTAGCAGGACCTGGGGGTCAACTGACTAAAGAAGGGGCCTCGAGGTTACCCAAGTAGACAGAGAACCCCCACCTCCAGCTTCAGGCAGAGCAGCTGCGCTTTGCTTTGAGCGTTGGGTTTCTGGGGGTAAATTGAGGGGGAAAAGGTGAGGTTCTGCTGCTAAAAGGTGAAGTCTGAAAATCAATGGATGAGTCCAACCCTCCTATTTTGTAGATGAGGAAAACTGAGAGGCAGGAAGGGCAAAGAAATGACTTGTGGGGATGCAATGAGATAGGCAGTGGGCTTTGCAAAGAGAAGAGTTTCACAGTATTGAAGCCACAGACTCTCATGCTCAGTTTCTCAGGCTCCAGCCAAAAAGATCTTCCACAACACTTAAAAGACAAAAGATCAAAGTGGAAAAACAAATGGTAATGCCCCCAACCCTGATGCCCACCTGCTGGGCCCAAGAGGTTCAAAGCTTGCAGACCAGGGAGGAGAAGGCCAGCCCTGCTCCCATCACCTGGGCTCCCTGCTGCTTTGCTGACCCCAACTCCAGGCCCTCCATCCACGTGGCTTTCCAGAGCCACTCAGGTCTCCCGACATGCTTGGACCAAGGAGGCTCCCAGAGGGCTCTGTCCTGAACCGTGCCCTTAGCTTGGGGACTCTGTGTGTGCCCAGGGTTAACTGGGGTGGATCACTCTTCCATCTGTTCAGAACATGTTTACAAGGTGTAGGCAGAGAAAAGGACTGGAAAGTACGCACACTTCAAACTGCTGAAGAATTGTGTTGAAGTGTTCTGTGTGTTTTTAGGCAACCCACTCTAGTTTTCTGGGTCTCAGCTTTCCACTTTTAGAAATGAGCAGCTGGAGGAGTTATTTCCAAGGTCCTTATTGGCTGACGAATGCAGCCCAGCCTTGTTCTTTTCTATTCTCTTAAAGCATTCTTTGAAGAGAGTTCTCCCATGAGTAAAGTGCTTCAGAGAGGAAACTATGTCAGGTATGTGTTCCCCATGGTTATCTTTAGGGCCGTTTGGAGCACAAGAAATTGTAAAAGATGGAAAGGGCAAGAGCAAGGGTCATGCTGAGTCTGTAGTGAGAATCCGATGCTCTGTTTGAAGAGTGAAAAGGACCACTGTGCAGGGAGCTGGGCTCTGAGCCCCTGAGGGAAGTCTGAGAGCCGCAGAGATGACTTGATCTGCTCAGGGTTCTAATTCACCCCGTCCAGCCCCTGGAAACTGACTCCATTGGACTACGGTGAAATTAGAGTACGGATGCATCCCAAGATTAAGTAGCAACAAGTGCAAAGTGAAAATTAGTGAGAGGTCATCATCTATGTGCCTTGTGCTTTCTGTATTTCTTGCTTTGGACGTTTTCTTTCAATGCTCATAAAAAATGCAGGTAAGTCACTTTTACACTGTTATTTTAAAGAGTCTCCACCAGGCAGGGCTGATGTACACCGGGTCTACACAGATAGTGACAAATGGATTGTTTATACCCAGTTTCTGATTGGGTTAGCCAGTCCTATGTAATACTGGATTTTTACATATTTGTAATGTCCTCCAAACTTCCAGGACTTTTTACTTGGGGTGTTGGAGCAAGAGAGTAACGGAGAGACAAAACCCCTCAGGAAGTCTTCTCTTACTACACCCAAATTTACAAAGCACCTACTACGTGTCAGATCTTTAGACATGGTGCCTGCAGTCGCTAAACATCAGCTCTTCTACAATGTAGTGCTGTTGGTAAGGAACTATGATTCCCTAGCGTTATCAAATCCTGTAAAGGGCTCAGTGAGCAAAAAGTCTGCAGAACAAACTGGATCAAGTCCTAGAGTTCCTTATGCTGTACTAATGTTCCTCCCCATTGCCTTCTGGGCGGAGCCCACCTGGGCTCTATTCCACCAAAATGTTTGCAATTCCCCGAAAGGGAAGGCAATTGCAACAACAGGGAATAGAATCCTCCTAACCTTTGTTTATCCATAATTCCCTTCATCACTCATCTTTTAGGAAGAAGTTACCTTCTCTTTGAAGTTTTTGTTTTCAGATCTTTATTTAGAATTCAATCTTTTTTGTGCTTCTACCACATTTTTACATCGCTATTACAATCTCCATAACACTCTTCTACATTTATCTGTTTAAAATGTCTTCCCCAATCAGACTAGGTCTCCTTTAAGAAGGGACCAGATATGATTGTCTTTGCCTTCCCGGTGCCTAAGAGTGCCTGGCACATAATGGGGCTTTATAAATACTTGTTAAATGGAAAACTGAATGAATAAATAAATAAAAATGAATGAATAAACAAATCCATTCCTAGTCTCCTGTTCCCTGAAGGCATCACTAAGCTATGCTGCCTACCTGGCTCCTGCTTGCATTTGTGCTCCAGACTCCATCTGTAGGTGGTAATTCATTAAAACTGGGATCAGCTGGAGTGTCAGAAAACCCTGAAATAACAGTGACTTCATTGGGATAGAAGTTGGTTTCTTTCTCATGTGAAAGTTTGGAAGAAAAAGGCAGGATTTGTATGGTGATCCATGATACACTTTTATCTTACCCTGTGTGACCTCCATTGCCAAGGGCACTTTATGATCAAGGATGGTTACTCCAGCTCCAGCCATCACATCTGTTTTCCATCCTGCAGAAAGGAAGCAAGGAAGATGAACTGCACACTACTTCCCTTTAAGGACACTGCTAAAAGTTGCATACTGCACTTCTAGCTAGATCTCATTGGTCGGACCTGAGTCACATGACCACACCTTGCTGCAAAGGAGGTTGGGAAATGTGTCTTAATTCGAGTAGCCCCCTAAAATGTGGGTGTTGTATTACCAGAGAAAAGTGGAGATTGAAGAACAACATACAGTTTTTGTTATAGGGACCATTTAAGGTTTTTTATTTTTTAATATTTTATTTTATTTTATTTTATTTTTGTCTTTAGGTCAAGGAGTGACTGAATCACATCAGTAATTTAGAGAGATTGATATGGTGCCTAGAAAGAAGAAGGGATCATAGAAGGGAGACGGAGGCAAGGAGACCACTAGGAGGTAGTTGTACATGTCCAAACAGAGATGAGGGGGACGTGAACTAGGACAGCAGCTCTAGGGGGTAGAAAGAGGGAGATGGATTTGTGAAGCAGCTCTGTGGGCAACTCTGCAATGCCTGGTGACTAGGGCTGTGGAGTGAGGGAAATGGAGTCTAGAATTAGCCCCCAGTTCCTGACCTAGAAATAGGGCAGTCATTTACTGATTTGGGGGAAATACAAGAAGACCTCAGAGGGTGAGCACCGTACTGAGACCGCAGATCTGGGGACTCTTGAAGAGCCAGACATGCCCCACAGAAGGAAACCCTAAGGGTCACGAGGGCAGTCAGTAGGGGTTGGGCAGTTAATCCAGTTGGAATGAGTATAATGGAGCCAGGAAGCTCAGCTGGAGACAGGAGGTCAGAAATCTGTCCTGGTACTGTGGTCACCACCCTGTCGGTGGGCCCTCATTGTCTTAGGGGCTGCCAACCAATTCTCCGGAGTTTTAAGACAAAAGTGATTTCAAATTCCCTCCAAGTAAAAGGAGCGTGTCAGTGTGTGCTTGGAGTCCTGCTGCTGCTGCTGCCGCCGGAGAGGGGAGGGGGCTTCCCAAGTCCACAGCCAAGCCTCTAGGCGGCATCGTAACTCTGGAGGGAGGAGCTGGGGTGTCTGGGAAGGGGCAGCCACGTGCCAGCTAGCGGTGCCAAGTGTAGGAGCAGCACGCCTGGGGTTCTGCCATGTGTTTGTTTATTTGGTTTGGCTGATGTAAAACATACACACACAGACTCACAGCCTCAGGGCCTATGTGTGGAGCCCACATTCAATCCTTAACTAAAATCAGAAACAGCACAGGAAAGAAAAGGAAGCCAAAATAGGAGAATACGACTGGGTAGCAGAGTTTGTTCATTCATTCATTCATTCATTCAGTAAATGAATTCCAGACACTGCATGGGACACTGCCTATAATAAAACTCACTCCTTGAGGAACTAAAAGACAGGGGAGGGGGACAGAGACAAAGAAAGAGGCCATTTCAGTACAAAGTGAGAGGTGCTTGATACAGATAGCGGTGCATCTCTGATTTGGTCATTTCCTGGATTAAAATCTGAGTAGACCTTCCCTTATATCTAACTAGACTTTCATAGGCCCCACGATCCCACCCTCAACCCCACCCCTGCTCCAAGCTGGGGCACTCCAAGCAGCACCAGGATTGCCCTCTATCTCAGATCTCCTTCCCCAGAACACTCCTGCTCCCTGTCCAGCAGGTTCTTCCCTCTGTTCTTTGCCACTTCCCCTTAGCCTTGAAGGTCCAGTTGAATCATCTCCTGGGGTGATCTTCACACACCATCCTCTGGGTCCTCCCTGCGCTTCCTTATTGCCGGCACTTCTCAACTGCTGCGATTGTAGTTCACCTGCCCATTTCCCCTGTGGTCTGTCAGTCACTCGAGCAGAGACAGATCTCGTCCACATCTCTATGCTGGCAGCTAATCAATGCCTGGCACAGAAACCTTAATAAATGCCTGCCCAAACGGATGGACATAATTCGGTGCCACTGTGGATCGTCTCAATGTGCCACGATTAAAATGCACTTGGATTCTGGAGTCAAATTTCGAACTCTATCACCTCTGATTAGCCAGTTCTCCTCTCCGGGCCTCAGTTTACTTGCTCCTAAGCTGAAGCCGATACTGTTCCATGAGTGTGACTTATGTGCAAAAGCTTTCTTTCATGCATGTTCACGTTTCTTTCCTTAATGTACATGGAGAGATAATTTATTACTTTTATTATCATCACTGTCAGAAGAAGACAGGGCTCTAATGAGTGAGGGCACAAATCTTGTAGGCAGGAGAAATCTTGTAGGCAGGAGAAATCCTGAGTTCAAATTCTTGAGACGTGTCCCTCCTCATGAGTGTCCCAGAATGCCCGTCTTCAGGGAACCACCTCTGTTCATCCACCCGTTTCCTACACATCAGGCTATTTTGACGGCTCCCACTCTGGCCGTCTCCTCTGACCACTGCTCTAGGTAAGAAGCAGTGCTCTTGGTAAGAAGCAGTGCAAATTCTTAAGCTCTGAAGAATCCATTAAGAACTCGGATTCTGGAACCAGAAGGTGTGGATTCAAATCCCTTCTCCCCTTGACTGGTCCCTTCCTCCTCCCCTGTTTCTGGACTGGCGTGGAACGCCACAGCACAGGCATGGGATCTGGTTTCCTGAAAGTACTGCCCTCAGACCAGGGCAACTGGGAGCCCTGCCCTGATCCCCACACTTTGGAGGGCTCCACTCTGTTCTACTGGGGCCACTCCCCTTAAAGAGAGGGATTTGATGGGCTGAGGGGATGTGTCAACCTAGAACCCTCATCCTCTCCTTGCAGGTTATGCTGTTGGCATCTGGGAATCCACAATTCCCAGCCCTACTGACCCCGAGTCTGCTTCTAAGCTGACAGTGGCCTATGCTCCCTGAGACGGATCCCACCTTCAGTGTGCACACCCCTAGGCCTGAAGGGTGGCCAGCGAGTGTCTGTCTGTGGGGGGTGTTTGTAATCAGAGCCAGGTTCCCACACATGGACTTGGGAAGCTACTCATGGTGTAAGACGAAGACAGGGTGTGGGAGTATAACGGGACAGGCCATAGGCTGGGGGCCAGAGGCGGGCTATACCCTACCCAACCAGGAGTGGCACAGAATCCTGAGAATTCTAAACTCTTACGTGGCCTTTCAGGTCTTTATAGAGGTGTACTTGACAAGATAGAAACATTTTAATGTCTGTGTGTTTTCTTGGTATGTGACTTTCAAATAGTTAGATATAGAGTATGTGGGACACTGTTTTAGTCAGCTTGGGCTGCCATAACAAAATACCACAGTTTGGGCAGCTTAAACAACAGAAATTCATTTTTGCAAAGTCCTGGAGTCCAGAAGTTCAAGATCAAGGTGTCAGCAGGGCTGGTTTCTTCTGAGGCCTCTCTCCTTGGCACATGGATGGCCGCCTTCATGCTGTGTCCTCACATGTTCTTTTCTGTGTGTGTTCCTGGCGTCTTTTTGTGTCCAAATGTCCTCTTAAAAAGAGGATACCAGTTGAATTGGATTGAGGCCCACCCTGATGACCTCATTTAAGCTTAATCGCCTCTCTAAAGGCTCTATCTAATTATAGTCATATTCCGAGGTACTGGTGGGTAAGCCTTCAACAAATGAATTTTGGGGGGACATAATTCAGTCCATAACATCCATTCCCAGTGCTGTCTCTTTGTAGGGTGACTAACTCATCCACTTTGGCCTGGGATTTTCTTGGTTTTAGCACTGAAATTCCTGCTTCTCAGGAAGTCCTGGGGAAACTGGGAATAGAGTCTTTCCCAACATGTAAAGACTATGACTAGTCAAACCCAATGTGCACCCAGAGTGCCACATTCCCTGGTGAACTTTCACACCCATTAACTTGCTCGCTTGGACCTTGTGAGTTGGGGGTTGTGAGGGGGCAGGAAGCAATAGTCCAGTTACACGAAAGGGGAAATAGGCTCAGAAAAGTCTCATTTTTTCCTGGTTCTCTTATTATCAGGTGCTTTCTACACCAAGACCAGGCAATTGCAGTCTATGCTTCATTCCACCCCTGCCCAAGGGCCTAGGTGAGAGGTTAAGTACCAGGATGTGACAGTGAGTGAATACTGAAATTGATCTACACTCATGTGAATGAAAGACATTCAAC
Source organism: Lagenorhynchus albirostris (assembly GCF_949774975.1). Classification (NCBI taxonomy): domain Eukaryota; kingdom Metazoa; phylum Chordata; class Mammalia; order Artiodactyla; family Delphinidae; genus Lagenorhynchus; species Lagenorhynchus albirostris. The sequence continues at coordinate 39,883,374 of NC_083103.1, forward strand.
AATCCCACCTGCAGTACTTGGGAGGGGTGATAGGTGGGCCGCAGACTGGGTCTTTAGAGCAGATGACTGACTGGAAAACAAGAAGGGTGGGAGGGAAGCAGGGAGAGATGAAGGCTGTGTTTGATGATCTGCTCTGAAAGGCAAGGAGGGAAGCCATTGATTAGTGAGCTTTGTTTGATCTGCTCAAGGATCAAAGAGACAAATACCATGTACGAAGATAAAAGTTGACCTGGAAAACTTGCATTCCAGCCTGCTGGGATGCCAGGCTGCCCTGGGCCCATGGGTCATGGAGGACTCTCACAGAAGCCATAGGCAAGATTACAAGCCCAACTCTTCCTTACCTTGACCTCTGACCCCTTCCCTACCATTGTCTTAAAGAAGGGCTTCCTCTTGCCTCCTGGGTCTTCTCTGGGAAAAGGGAGCTCAAGATTGTAAGAGGGTTCAGGGCCATCACTGTAGGGATCAAGGATTACTTCTGGCTTTTGAAGAGCATTGACAAGTAACCAGATAATGTGCAATGGATGCTGTGATTAGGTTGAGCTTGGGGAGCTGAAGGTACACCACTGAGAAGCCCCTAAACCTACCCTAGGTGGCCCAGAAGAAGCTAGCCCTGCTCATGCCTTGAGGAATAACGTGATAGTTGAGAGAATTTTCTGCTTTTCTTTTGGGAGGTAGGAGAGGAGTGGCACATGCAAAGAGCCAAGGAAGTGATAGACACCATCATACATTAGGGACCAGAAATATTGCCTGGACACCTAATCTGTGCCAAGACCTACAACATCTCATGGAGTCCTAATGGCATCCAGTGAGGTAGGCCCTGGGATTATTCTACTTTACAAGGTAGGAAAATGAGGCTCGCAAAGGTTGAGTAATTTGCCCAAGGACAGCTGACATCTAGACTCAGGATTTGAACCCAGATCTGCAGATCTTGAAAACCTGGCTTGTCACTAGTAGAAGCATGGTCATATCCACGTTAAATAAATGCCCCTCTGGTCCTGGCATAGACTGGAGGGGTGAGGGGTAGAGGTAGAGAGACCAGTTAGGGTACAACTGCAGTGATTTTAGGTAGCTTTTGAAATCTCCTAAGCAAAGGTGTGCAAAAATGAAGTTATTTTCTATGAACTTAAACCCAAGTCCTCTCTTGGCAAAAGCTGAATCTTAGCTTGACATTTCTCCCTCTTTTTCTTCTCTCTGTGGTTATATCTAAGTTCTGGAGTTGGGAGGGGGGAGGTTATAGCATCAACCTATGGGGCGAGGACAGTGTGGGGATGGGGGAGAGTGGCAGTGGCTCTCATCTACTGATGCTGGCATCTGCTGGGACATCCAGGCTCTTATGTGGCCTAGATCATTGATCCACACAGGCCATTGTGTGGTCTTTTCATCTTCTAGACAGCAAGGTCTCTCTCTCTTTTTTTTTTTTTTTTTTTTGCAGTACGCGGGCCTCTCTACGTGGGCCTCTCACTGTTGTGGCCTCTCCCATTGCGGAGCACAGCCTCCGGACGCGCAGGCTCAGCGGCCATGGCTCACGGGCCCAGCCGCTCCGCGGCATGTGGGATCTTCCCGGACCGGGGCACAAACCTGTGTCCCCTGCCTCGGCAGGCGGACTCTCAACCACTGCGCCACCAGGGAAGCCCAGCAAGTTCTCTTTGGTCCACGGCCTTCAGACTATTCTTTTGGAGACTTTCTGGCCACTGTGCAAAATTCAATGGGTCTGAGTTAGCCCTTATGCCTAAATGTCCCAAGTAATTACACCAACTCTTCTGTTCCCATTCCCTTGTGGATCGCAGGAGAACCCTCCAGGTTGCCATCTTCCTGGGCTGAAAGTGGGAAGTGGAGCACAGGGTCTCCACAGATCCCAGAACTAAAGGGAAGAACTGTCACCTTCCCCATTTTGTACCCCTGGGTTCAGCCTCGGCTGGCAGAACACAGGGACCCCTCTTAAAGAACCACACAGGCATCTACCTTATTAATTTCCTCTCTGACTCTCTGCCAGTTCTCTCAACTCAGTTAAGCTTTATGCTTTCAGTAAATATCCTTCCTAACCTATTGTTTAGGCTAAGACTTTGGCTGTGAAACCAATGATAAACTTACTTACTTCTTGCATTTCTGCTATAACTACCTTTCTTTGAGGCAACGGATGCTCAGGCTTTATGTTCTAGTTTTAATGGGGGAAAGACCATGGGATGCATAGAAATAATAACGGGAATAAAAGCACTGGGGTTAATATTTCAAATTATTACTCCATTAACACATACAGGATATTTGAGGGTCTGATTCATAACAGTGGCACTGGGGAAAGCAAGGAGGGGATGGATTGGAGAGAGCATTAAGAATCAGAATCCAAATGTTTTGGTGACTGGTAAGATGTGGTTAAGAGGGTGAGGGTATGGAGTAGTGAAGATATTGGCTCTGCTTGGAGTAATCTAGATCCCCACTGGAGTCTCAGAAGAGTAAGTGTCAGGGGGGGCTTTCCACACAGGCCAACGAAGCAAGTGTCAAGGCACGTCATAGGAAGACTGTGGATGCAGGATTAGGATGCAGGATAGCAACTCGAGTGCATCCATGGGGGCCATGTTCATCTTAAATCACTGACAGTGAGACAAATGGCATATCAGCTTTCACACCTTTGATATGTCCCCAGCTGCATCACTGGTAAGAAGAGTTTCATTTTAACCTCAGATTCCACTAACCAGGACTAGTAACGTTGAGTAGAAATTGCGAGGGGGGCGTTTTCTTGCTTATAGACTTGGCGTTGTTGGTTGAGTGTGTAGGTATATGTGAAACCCCCTAAAGCACTCTTCTCAGGGACAAGCCAACATGCAACGTGGAACATTGGCTTTGTGGGGAGAGGGCTAAGAGGCTCTGTTTTGCATAAGACGTGATTTGTATCACCACGACCACCCTTGCTTTCAGAGCACTGTTTGATTGCTCTAAGCCTGAATTTCTATGCCTGTTCCTTGCCTGTAGACTAATAGATGCTAGTTTCTTTTTATTTTTTATTTATTTATTTATTTAAACATCTTTACTGGAGTATAATTGCTTTACAATGGTGTGTTAGTTTCTGCTTTATAACAAAGTGAATCAGTTATACATATACATATGTTCCCATATCTCTTCCCTCTTGCGTCTCCCTCCCTCCCTCCCTCCCACCCCTCTAGGTGGTCACAAAGCACCCAGAAGACCTACTAGAGAATGGACTTGAGGATATGGGGAGGGGGAAGGGTAAGCTGTGACAAAGTGAGAGAGAGGCATGGACATATATACACTACCAAATGTAAAATAGATAGCTAGTGGGAAGCAGCCGCAGAGCATAGACGCTAGTTTCTGAACCCCTCTTTAGTTCTAGAATTTTTAGGGGGCTTTTTCTTCCCGTTTCACTACTTTCTTTGCTGTCATTGGTGTATTATTTTTACAGTGGAAACAGCTGCTGGCTGACTGAAGAGAAGATCTGAAATTAACTGGCAGCAAACACAGAAGCCATTGTTTTACAAAAAGAATATCTTGAAGGCCTGATGTCTACGGCTCCAGGTAGTCTGCAGATGGGGGCTGAAGTCCTGGTCTCCTGGAGCCTGGGGAGCTTGCTTGACTTACTGACTTATCTTCCTGTGTGCCCAGTACTTGCATGGATATGGCACCCTTGGCTTCTTAGAAGTGCCTCTGAAGTTGGTATAGTATATTGTTAACTTTTAACAACAACCTTCTGAGGTAGGTTGGCAGGGGGCGGGGGTTAGTATTCTTTTCATTTTACACAGGAGAACACTGAGGCCTAAGGAGGCAATGTATTGCTTGCTGAAGGCCATACCATTAGTCTCAGTCACTTATTCATTCATTCATCTCAAATATTCTTGTGTGCCTGGAGTATGGCCAGGCTCTGGGCTAGGTACTCACCATACTGAAATAAACAAGATCCAGAACTGAACACAGGTTGCTTACAGCCTAACAGAGGAGAGAGATGCACAAAAGCTCATTATAAGCCAATTACTTTACTCAGCAAATATCTATTGAGAGCCTGGTACTGGAGATATAGCAACAAACATGTCAAAGCTGATGCTGTCATGTTGGGAAGATACAGATAGTAGATAAGTCTATAATATGTTAGGTGGCCAAAAGTGCTACGAAGAAATGCCAACAAGGAAAGGGGGCGGAACGTGATGGGTGTGGGACTGTGGCATTTTAAATAACAACTAGAGAAGCCTTCTCAGTGAGCTAGCAGTTGAGAGAGAACCAAATGAAGGGAAGGAATAAATCCCAGGAGTCCTGGAAGGGGGACCATCAAGCGCAAAGATCCTGTGGCAGGAAGAGGCTTGATGCGTTCAAGGAGCAGCAGGAAAGGCAGTGGGCTGGAGAGGAATGGACAAGGGAGACAAGAGATGAAGGCATAGAGCAAGCAGAGGGCCAGGTAATGGAGGCTCTGCAGGCATGGCAAGGACTCTTGACTTTTTGTTTTTCGTTTTTTTAATTTTTAATAAGATGGGAAGCCACTGAAGAGTTTTGATCAAAGAAATGATGTGAATGAATTATGTTTTGGCAGGATTACCTTTATTATTATGTTGAGGAATAGACTGCAGTGGTCAAGAGAAGAAGTATGGTGACCAGCTTGGAGACTGGTCCAAAGTTCAAGTGAGCCCGAGGGGAGGTAACTGCAGCTCCGTACCAGAGTGGCAGCCGTGGAGGTGATAATGGGACTTGGGATACAGTTTTAATAAATTTGCTGTTGTTTGGGCACGGCTGTGAGGAAAAGAAACTACATAGAGATGTGGGGTCACTGAGGAAAGATGCTGCCATACGTCAGGTTCTCTGGGACACTGATTCTGAGCGTCTGAGATTTGGGTGTATGAGGTTTATTGGGGAGTGCTTTCAGGGACAATACCTGTGAGCGAGTGAAGGAAGATGAAGAGGGGGAGATATTGCACTGTGATGCAGTTGCAACAGAGGCCTCAGCTGATCCCGCTGAAAGTTCTGGAGTGGGGCTAACCCTTTCTCATTGTCCCATCTGAGGCAAGGGGCCTGGACCTTTATACCTCCACGTCAACCAGTCACTGGATGCAGGCTGTCCCCAGGGAGGGGACGGTGAGATGCTACCTTTAGCTGAAGAAACAATTTCGGAGCCATGAGCAGCCAATGCTTCCAGCAGCTGGTGGAGTGAGTGCCTCTGTCCTGAAGGGAAACCTGGGTGACAAACCACACTGTCCACTGCAGGTGCCCATGCCAGTCTGGTGGCGGGAGGGTGAGGGAGGACTTCTCAGAGGAGATGATATTGGACTCGTCTGAAAGGACCCCATGCTATTTTTCTCAGTCATGTGATTTTGATCACGAAAGAGAGGGTGTTTCAACAAGATCTAAACTCTGGTACAAAACTGCTCTATTTACACTTATTTGTTAATTCTTTAGCTAAATTGAACTCTGATACTGTCTTTTAAACTAAAGTGTTTTCAGATCTCCAAATTACAGTAGATCCCTCTGATTTACAAGTAGGTCATTTTCTATCACCTATCTATCTATCTATCATTTATCTATCTATATTAATTCAAAGCATGTAACTTTTCAGAGGCAGAATGGCTATTTCAACTGGTTCAAATTTCTGGCAACCAAATATTCCTCAATGAACAGAATTCTAACATGCTAATATTTTTAATAGCTCTTACGATCGAAAGTCCTTTCCAAGAGCTGACATAAACGCTGTTTGCTACAATTTTGGATGTTTCCTCTAGACTTTTCTACAGAGGAGTTGGAGAGTGGCTGGCATCAGGACCTGTGTAATAGTCTTATTTCTATATTAAAGTCTATGCACAAGTATTATTCTCACCCTTCGGAGAGGAAAACATTGGATTTGGGCTCTAGAAGCTGGCAGGTTATATTATAAAGATTTCACGCCCAGGTATGAGTAAGCACACATGTGTATGGTTACTTAATTGCATCTTTAGGGGTGTGTATGGCTGTGTGTACGCATGTGCACCCATGTGTATGTAGGCAAGTATGATGAGTATGAGGGAACATATGGGCATAAATGTTTTTATGTATTTTAGTTTGTGTGAGAGTCTGCATGTGTTGGGGTATGTTTATAATGCATGTATGTCCCAGTGGGTGATTCAGGTGTATGTATGTGTGTGTGCGTGTGTGTGTGTATAAATATATAGAGGTGTGTAATGTGTATGCACGTGTGTGTGTGCATACATAATATATGCGTGAGAGTGAATGCATGTGAGCGTGTCGACAATTCTCCCAGCTACAGGAGGGAATCAGATCTCATGGTTCCAAGGCAGGCATATAAATGCCAAGGTCAGGTTTCTCGCCTGCAGCAACTTCCCTGTAGTGAACCTGCTCCATTTTCCTTAGGGGCCTCTCCAGTTCTTTCCTCTCTTCCCACCAGGGATCGACGCCCAAAGGAGCCTCAGGCAGTTTCTTGGCCTTTGGAGCTGCCTCTCTGATGTCTGCCCCAGGAGCCTTGGCTGTGGTAGTCCTGTCATGTTGGACCCTCTGCTGTCACTGCCAAAGTGACAATTGATGATCAGAACTGGGGCTGCCCAGAAACCCAGCTTCTGCAAGCCTCTTTGATCTGCCCAGCCTTGGAGGAGAGCAGAGCCTGACACAAGCGCCTTTGATGGGGCCTGGCCACTAAGGGAACAGCAGGCTGGCCCTACCTCATCCCTGCAGTCTTTGATGCCCACCCCGCCCTACAAGGGTCAGGCTGTAGAAGCAGGCAAGTTGGAATAGGAGCCAGCCCCACTACTCCCTGTACCTCAGCCTCTGGAAAGTCACCTCTGAGTGTCTGGCCTGGTGATACTTGTGTCTTGGGGATGCAGAAACCAATTCTTAGAAACACTGCTCTTTCAACCAGCCAGTATCTACGGAGCACTTACAGAGTCGGCAGGGCAAAATCATCACATGCACAGCCTACTGAGCCAGAAAACTTGCAGTAAACTTGGCTACGTAGCTTTTCCTACTTGGCCGAGTTTAGGAACTTGCATGTGCCCATCTGTGTCTTCATTTTCTCATCTCTTACGGGCTTGTTGTAAGGACCGAACTAGATAGTGCAAATAAATCACTTATTAAGGCATCTATTAAACCCTCACAAATGTTAGCTACCATCATTGCAGGAGGCTGTGTGGTCCAGTGGTGACGGCGCATCTGCTCTGAAGTTGTATAACCTGGGTTCAAATCTCAGCTCCATATCCTGGCCCTATCATGTTCTAGTTAATTTACTGCATGGGATAATTAGGAGGATTAAATAAGGTAATACATATAAAGTGCTTAGACTAGCATCTGGCACAGAGTATGTGCTCCACAGAAGTTAGTGTTTAATAATTTGGTACAGGGGCCAACTTGGGCAGGGTGCTATGAAGTTCTCTGCTTACCTCTGGAACCAATCTTCAATATTTTTCCTTCTTCCTTTTTTTTTTTCCTGATAGATTATATCCACTACTATAATTTTAACTGCTACTCTCTGACTTCCAAAATTCCAAACTTAATCATGTCACTCCTCTGCTTAAACTTCTTTAGTGGATTCCATTATCCAGGGAATAGTCCAAACCACTTAACATGGCATTGCAGGCCCTCTACCACCTGTCCTCTGCTTACGTCCTCAGTATCATAACTCATAGCTCCTCCTCTCTCCACCTCTCATGTCTACATCTTCCAGGCGTACTGCACTATTTGCAGGCCATAGCCATGTAGGCCTGTGTGCACTTTTATGTGCCTGTCACCGCTGTTCCATCTGTCTGGAATGCCCTTTCCTTCGTTGTTGGCCTGTGAACACCTATTCTCACATCTCAAGACCCCTCCTATGCAAACACTCGTATCTCAAAGCCTTCTTTGATCGTTTCCCACATAGTAGAATTGGCCATTACTTCTTTCATGCTCCACCCCCAGACCCAGGACATGCTTTGGCTCCTGCAACATGGCAGGACTCTTACTGGTCCACTCCTTTTACAGACTGTGTGCTCCTTGAGTGGGACCCTGAGCTATTCCCCTCTGGATCCCCAGCCAATTCTGTGCCTTGTAGGACACTGAGCAGAGTGCCTGCCACATGGTAGACACTCAATGAACATCTGCTCAATGGATTTCTTCAATCTCTCTCTCTCTCACCTCTCAGGTCCACCAACTTCCTGGACATCTTCCCCTGGGTGCCTGGTTCCTCAAGCTCGGCTGATTCGTGATTATCTATGCCACGCTTCCTCAAGCTGCTCCTCCTTAATGCAATGACTGCCACCATCCACTCACCCAACCTTCTAACATGGAACTGGAGAGTCAGCTCTGAAGCCCTTTCTCACAGCCCCTACAGACACACCCCAAAGCATCATGAGGACTTACTGATTTGACTGTGCAAATATTTCTTCTCTTTATTCCTTCCTTCCCCTTTCCATCTCCACTTCCCCTCTGTGGAAGGTGCATACCTAAATCTCACCACATTTCTCCAGAACTTAAAATGTTTCCCGTCATTTCCAGGATAGCATCCAAACTCCTTGGCATTATTCACAGGGCCCTCTAGGATGTGACCCCCACCTCCTTCTCCACTGTCACCTCTCCCATTGTACCCATTGCTCTTGCCATGCTTGACCATTCACCCTTCTAGAATATACCAACCTATACCCACCACTCTCACACTAGTTATTCCCTGTACTGCTTGGAATGCCTTTTCTCTACCCCGCCCCCCCCATATGCCTCCTGTCCCTTGAAACCCAGCACAAATGCCACTTCGTGACAGACACCTTTCCAGATTCTTCCTTTATACCCTCCTACCCCCTCCTGCTGTCACCATGCAGAGTCAGTTGTTCCCTCCTGGGGGGCTCTCACAGCACTTAATAGTTAGCTGGTCATGTTGATTACCTGTTCATTTCTTTCAATGTGTTTATCTCCCTGTCTAGACCATGAGCCCTTTGAGGACAACTGTGTGCTTAGCTTAATAAGTCTCTCTGAACCTCAGGTTCTTCGTCTACAAAATGAGGATAGCCGTGGCCATTCCTTCTTCACAGGGCACTGTAAGGGTGAAATGACACAATGTGTGACAAGCGTCTGGCTTATAAGAGGCATTTGCTAAACAAGAGTATATTTATGGCTCTTGCTGGTGGGGAGCCATGCCTGAGGGAGAGGCTTCCAGAGACAAGAGTCCAGATATCTTGCAATCACCCCAGCCTGGCTCCTGGCAGCCTCATGGTGCTTTCAAGCAGACTTAGTGAAATGGCTCCATCAATTTCTTGAACCCTCGACAACAGAGTGACTTTACATTTGCTATCTTGCCTCTTTGTAACTCAGCTTATTTATTTAAAATATGAAGGTAGTTATAATATTGTACCTATTTCATACAGTTGTGACAATTAAGTGATAGGATGCATGTAGGTATTTGGGTGACCTATTGTTATTATTAATGAGTAAACAGCACGGAGTAGCTGGATCTTCACTTGGGAGATGCTTCATAAATAAATAATTAGGGTATTAATGGGGCTACTTAGAGGTATAGGTCTTTGAAGAGATGGCAAGTTGGAGATTCAAAACCAGTGGTAGCAACGGTTGTGAACAGCTATGAGGTGAGCCACGGAATCCCGGCCCAGGATGGGATTTCTTCCCCACCCACAGGCTTGAATATACATGGATGGGCTATGTATGTTCAAAACTAGAGAAGGCTAAGGAGACTTTTGAGTAATGCCAAAAAATGATGCTAGTCCCCTCACCTAATCCTGTAATTAGGGGTCAGTCCTTAATTCTGTTTCCCAGTCCTAAGCCCTACAATGGGCAGAGCACTCTGTTGAAAATAGGGTTTTGCCCAATACCTCCTGCTGACTGCCAGTCTTACCTAGCTCTCATCCCACCAGCTGACTGAAAAAAATGTACAACCTAAAAGCTGCAAGTTAAGTTTTGATCGTTTCCCACATAGTAGAATTGGAGGACTTACTGAGGCCTTACTGAGGACTATAGTCCAGGACACAGCCTCTCAAATAGCTCTGAAAAACTGCTCCAAAGAGGTAAGGCAGGAATGAGATAGTCAAACATCACATCAGAAGATTACTGCTAATCACAGGGAACAGACATCTCAAGTTAATGATTTAGTGATTTTCTGTGTATGGGAAGGTGCAAGGATCTGGGTTCACTGAAATTATTCCTTAGATATACACCTTAACTATCTAGGGCCAGTATCCAAAACACAGAATACTTCCTGTTTTCTCCATCCTGAATTCCCCTCAAGGCACACTATGGGGCTGGGGTGGCTGCAGTGGCTGATGGCTTGATCCCTGTAGGACTGGAATGGTGGGCAACACTCTTTATTTACTGGAATGGTGGGCAACTTTCCCTGTTCACACACCCCTGCCATAGTGTTAAGTGCTATGAGGTTAAGTGCTGGACACAGGAGCCAGACTGCCTTTGGCACATTCACAACTTTGCCACTTACTAGCTCTATTGGGGGCAACTTACTTAGCCTGTTTCTACCTCTGTGCTCTTGTCTGTAAAGTAGAGATAGTATTAGTACCATTATCAAAAGGTTGTTGAGAGGATTACATTAGATAACGCAAATAAAGATCAGTATTTGGTATATAGTATGGGTTCAATAAATGTTAGTTATCTCTTTTAAGTTGCCTAATTTTTTTTAAAATTTATTTTTAAATTTTTATTGGAGTATAGCTGGTTTACAATCTTGTGTTAGTTTCTACTGTACAGCTAAGTGAATCAACTACATGTATACATATATCCCCTCTTTTTTGGATTTCCTTCCCGTTTAGGTCACCACAGAGCATTGAGTAGATGCTATACTGTGCTATACTGTACGTCCTCATTAGTTATCTATTTTATACATAGTATCAATAGTGTATATATGTCAATCTCAATCTCCCAGTTCATCCCACTCCCCCACCTTTCCCCCTTGGTATCCATACATTTGTTCTCTACATCTGTGTCTCTATTTCTGCTTTGTAAATAAGATTGTCTATACCTATTTTTTCAGATTCCACATATGTGTTAATATACAATATTCGTTTTTCTCTTTCCGACTTCACTCTGTATGACAGTCTCTAAGTCCATCCACGTCTCTACAAATGACCCAATTTTGTTCCTTTTTATGGCTGAGTAATATTCCATTGCATACATGTACCACATCTTCTTTATCCATTCCTCTGCTGATGGACATTCAGGTTGCTTCCATGTCCTGGCTCTTGTAAATAGTGCTGCTATGAACATTGGGGTGCATGTATCTTCTGGAATTATGGTTTCCTCTGGTTACCCTGCCTGCCATCTCCTGGAGTCAATGGAAAGCCTTCTTGCAGAGTGCCAAGACTGTGCCCTGAATGGTCTACCAATGCCAGCACATGCACCCCAAGGTTACTTCTCACAGAAGAACAAAGCCCAGACTCCCGTTGCTGGCATCTGAGGGTCGCCAACACAGACCTCACCTCCAGCTTTATCTTCAGTGAACCTCATTCACCTGCCTGACACCTCATCGAATCTGGGCTCTTCCAAGTCATCCCACCCAGCTCTGTCCTTCTTGGTTCCTGGGCCTTTGCTCATCCTGTTCCCCCAATCCAGAAGATCCTCCTCACTCCACTCTGACCTTCTCAATTGCCACCTCCTCTATGAAGCTGTCTTGGTTTTTCCAATGAGATGGAAACAGTGCCTCCTTTGTCTCCTCCCACTTTAGATGTGAATCTCAACCCTCCTTCCTACCCTGGCCACCCCACACTTACTAAACTGTCAACTTCCCTAGGGAAAATGTTTTATTTTACTCATTGCTATATTTGTGGTAGAGATCCTAACACGTAGTAGGTTTTGACACATGGTATTTCCCCCTTTATTATATACGAATCAAGAAGAATTTGTAAGCCCCCTCCCCCCAAATTTCCCTGCTTTGAAAAAGATAAAGTTGTAGGAAAGGGGAACAGCCACCTAGCTGAGAGTGGTACTTAGAAATTTGGTTTCTCCCCAAGCAGAGCCTGAGATAAAGATTTATTTTCAGGAATTGTAAAGAGATTAATCCAGTAAGCAGGGACTAGGGAGGAAAAGTCAATATAACGATATATTGTTGGGGTGGTCTCTTTGGGTGTTAGGAGCTATATTCCACTGGAAGCTTCAGAAGGCCTCCCAGCATGACTCCTCTGAAGGATAGGAGGCTGGGGAATTTATCTCCTGGCTCCCATATCCCCTCAGATGAGATTT